>NC_060169.1:17576069-17592331 GCF_021292245.1 Micropterus dolomieu
AGTTTGTCTGTCTTAGTTTCAGTATTTTGTCTGAACCTTCGTACCAGTGTTAACTGCTCTCTCTTTGTCTCGACCTCAGGAAACCTGCACATGCACCACGCAGATTCCCTCCTGTGCCCCGGAATCATCTAAGCTCTGGGACCAGAACCGCAGACCCTCAGAACAACCACCTCACCCCAACCTCTCCCAGGACACCCCTTGTGCTCAATAAACCACTTCTGTGCATTTCTCTAGTCTGTGTTTGAGTTTCTTGCCCCCGGTCCTGACAAAGACTGTTGTACAATGATGAGGGTTTTTTTTTCATTGTTAGTGTTCAAACATTAGTTGGTCTTACAGTCAAAGATGTATTTTCCTCAGTGTTCTGACTGGCATCTTATTTGTGCAGCATGATTTCATTTCAGTCAAACAATGGTTGTAGACCTTTTCCATCTTGGTCTATGAACTGGTGACCTTCATGTGACAGTTTTGTTTGCTGACCACAAGGTGGGCTGGCAGGCAGGGCTATCAAGTGACTATTTCAAAATGTCTTATCACTTCTGCAAATCTGTTAAATTGTAAAACTTTCATGAAAAGACATATTGTCATGGTAGAATATTTACTTTTGATTTTCCCTACCAAATAAGTTTGGAACATTTTAGTTTATACTTACTATACAAATACTTACTTGCCTTGCTTAAAAAAAAAAAGATATCCACAATACAGCTGAAAATTCTGTAGCTGGCATGGATGAACATTATTGGCCATGCCATACACCCTCTATAAGCTTTTAATCCTAGGAAACAAATATGCATTTGTGTACCCTCTCTGGATGAATGGATTATAGATTATCACTGCCAACCAGAATATGATGCCAACAGAGATTATGGCTGCTGTATGTTGAATAAAGCAGATACCACTGTTTGGGAAATTTTGGCACCAAGAACTACTTTAAAGTAATATTGCCGTGCTGCAGTATTTGACACATAGAGGGTATTACAGATTTTAATTGTAAGGATTCTTTTTCATAATGGGCTGGTATTTTAAAGACAGTTGAGTTTTGAATTGCCATTTCCAGCCTTGCACCCTGTTTCTGTTTTCTATTCCTATTATTCCAGTCAACCCAACTGTGAACTGGCTCAAAATGTATTCCCATATTTCCCCATAATTGCAGCATTGTTGAAATAAGACTTTCATCGTTCTCATGGAAACCCCTGAGTACACATCAAGCTGTGCAATTACTCAAAAAATAAAACCCGCTAATGTCAGAGTGGTGAAAATATCACAGTGCACTCCCATTCCAGAAATCCAGCTGGGAAGTATTACATTTTGAATCTGACCATGTGCATATTCACAACCACAAGCTCTTTTAAGAAATGACACACAGACCGTTGGACCATTTTGGGTCGTGCCTTTGATGCTTTGTCTTCTTTTAGTGATGCCATACTGGAGGTATGTCCAATTCACTCTGCAGTGTACCATATTGTTAATACCAGCACTTGTCTTTTATCTGTTTACTGTGCCTCGCTCTTATCAAGCCTTTAATTACTTAATTATTCTTCATTGGGCTCAATTAAAACACAATGGACTCTGCTGCTGCAAAAGTCAACGATTTCTGCTCCTGCACAGCAGTATACAAAGCACGGGAGAGATAGGCTGTTGCAGTTGGCCTTCTATTATGCACTTGGAATAAATGAGATTCTGTTATTCTTTGGATGAAAGTCTGGCCTTTCTGATTATTATGCTAACAGCAAAATATAACATTGACTTTTATAAAATGTTCATGCTCCTAGAGTCGAGGGAGGAATAGATTCACATACATGGCAATCAACGCACCTTCCCCAAACAAAATTACTTTTTAGAAATAGAAATCGTTTTCTTTCTCTATTCATGCAAGTGATTTGTTGCGCAATGTCACCTTACTCAATAGTAGCACGCCAGGTTTACATCAGGTTTTTTTTCCTACTCTTCCCCGTGCCTCTATCTAAATCAGTCAATTTATTTCCAAATTGCATGTCGAGTGTAGGGGCAAGGGCTTATGGCAGTATATTAAATCAATGCACTCCCACAGTATATATTTTGAGAAGGTTTAATTTTTTTTCTCTTTTTGCTGATATTGATGGGATGCACCTGGATTTGAGTGTCATGAAGGACACACTGTCACAAATTTGAATCCTGTGTATTCATAGAAGAAAGACAGATGTGAAAAGGAGGTGGATTAATGGAGTTGGAGCATGCGTTACAATATAGGCCAGACCTTGACTGTCTTTTAGTTGTATGGTTGCCAGTGTACACACTTTAATTTATTAGTATCAGAAGGACAGACACTATCTCCAAGGGATGGAATTTAAATTTGTGTTGCTTTTATGAACTATCATGAACAAGCAGGGCTAAGACATTCAGAGTACTTTGCTGCTCAACAAATCTTTCTAATACTTTTCTCAGTTATCTTATAGGTGTCGTATTTGAAGCATATACAGTACACTGATCTGTAATTGTTGCTTTTTTAATATTGTGTCCAAATTTAAAGCATAAAGTTGTACCCATGTATGCATTTTTTTCAGTAATCTATACCTATGCATTAAATGCCTTCAGTGCTGTAACTGTCGATTATTTTCATTATTGATTAAAGGTTCAGTGTGTAAGTTTTAGTGGCATCTAGTGGTGAGAGTTGCAAATTGCAACCACCTGCTCACTCACTGCTCACCCTTCCCTTTGCAAGCGTGTACAAGCTATGGTGGCAGACACGCTATCCACTTGTCTACTATTACTACTACTACTTCTTCTTCCTTTTTCTTCGTATGTATTCAACAGAGTGACGAAACGCGCTCTGTAGAGCAGTTTGTCCCTGGGCTGTAAGTATGAAGATAGAAATGGACACAACTGTTCATTAAGGTCTTCATACACCACAGAAAATGTAGTTATGTATATTATATTTCATTTCTGTCAATACATTCTTCTAAATATTACACACTGAACCTTTAATCTCCTGATTATTTTCTCGATTAATAGATAAATTGTTTGGTCTATAAAATGTCAGTCAGAAATGGCCATCATAATTGATATAGCCCAAGGTGGCATCTTCAAATGTCTTGTTTTGTCGAACAATTAGTCCAAAATCCAAAGATATTCAGTTGACATAAGACAAAGAAAAGCAGCAAATCCTCACAAGTTAATGTTTTGTGTTTTTGCTTAAAGAAATACTGTTACGGCCCTTAGGCCGTGTGTGTCTGCCCAGGTTCACTCCCTCAGTGGAGGGAGGGTGGTATTCATTATTGTATTTTATGTTATTTTCTCATTCGTGGCATTTGTTTTCCTGTGAGCTGCCCTTCTAGTTTGCAGTTTGCTGACGTGTTGTCCCAACAGTATCCGGACTGGGCGCTTCCTCGTTTTTGGGAAGTTGTTTTTTTAGACCCTCCCTGAGGGTACCTTAGCACTTTTCTTTATTGTAAATAAAACGCCAAATGTACTGTAAAATCCGTCTCCTGGCTTCCTTCAACCTGGAATGATTTTATTATTGTCACTAACCTCCTCCTCCCCTGGATTTTCCACTGGAGGTTCGTAACAAATACATAAATGATTAATTGATTATCAAAATAGTTGCCTATAAATTTCTGTAATTATTCCTATTAATTTCCTAATAATTGTTTCAGCTTTATACATTAAATGAATGCCTTCAAGCAGAGACTGTCCTAAAGTGTGTATTGTTATCTCCATTTGAATGATTCATCGCGTCTCACTGTCACTCTGTCTGACGGCAGGCTTTTAGCTCCACCTTCGAGTGTGGCCATTCAGAACAGCTATAAACACTTTTCCTGAACCATCCCTTAGTTATGCTGCTATAGGCCTAGACTGCCGGGGGACTTCCCATGATGCACTGAGGTCCTCTCTCCTCTACTTTCTCTCCCTCTCTACGCAACCTCATCCCATTAATGCATGTTACTAACTGAACTACTCCCCTTTCCGGTAGTCTTGTGCTTTCTCGTCCCTCTCCTCTCTCCTCCTATCACTTCCTGGCAAACAGGTGTTTCTGGCTCTGGAGCTGTGGAGTCTGGATCTGTGGTTGCGAGTCATCTGCTGCCCCTGTGTTCCTGCTCGACACCCTCTGCTACAACTATTGTTACTAGTCCTACTATAAATATCTGTACCATTTTTCATTTAGTCTATAGCAACATTAACTTTACTGTCTGTACCTCTGTGTGTATATTGTGTAGGCTGCCTCCCTCCTCTCTCTCTCTCTCTCTCTCTCTCTCTCTCTTCCTCTCTGTCCCTCCCTCCCTCTTCCTCTCTCTCTCTCTCTCTCTCTATCTCTCTCCTTCACCCCCAACCAGTTGAGGCAGATGGCCGCCCACCCTGAGCCATGGTTCTGCTCGAGGTTTCTGCCTCTTAAAAGGAAGTTTTTCCTTGCCTCTGTCGCCTAGTGATTGCTCTTGGTGGGAATTGTTGGGCTTCTGTAAATAACATCACAGAGTACGGTCTAGACCTGCTCTTTTATGAAAAGCGCTGTGAGATAACTATTGTTGTGATTTGGCGCTATATAAATAAAATTGAATTGAATTGAACTTTCAGACTGGCGTACCCTGGCTTTTAGCACCTAAGTTATATACTCTCTGTTAACATCTCCATATCCTGTTTCCCGGTTGCATTTTTGTATATATGTGTACTGTATATATGTATTTATTTTAAAACATTTATTTACTTTAGTTATTTTTGTGCACTTCAGCATCTCTACTATGTTTTAAAGGTTTTCCAGGAACTACAGTGGTTGGATTTTTCTGCAGAAATTTACAAAGTTCATTGTGCTGCATGTGTGTGCTTTATTTTCAGTATTAAATAGCAGCATGTCTCCCCTGTGCGTTTCAGGCACCTTGAATGCCCTTAACCAGCACTAATAGGAGATAATGATTGGTGCTCAACAAAAAGAGAGATTCATTTTGAATTATTAACAAGTTAACTTTGTAGTGGAGGCACTTTATCCCCGAGGACAAACAGCCCAAATGTTTGCAAAATATAATTAAGCCGAGGCATCTTTAAATGTCATTGCTGCCTGTGCCATGTTTCAAATTGTTCTGCATCAACAGAATTTAACGAGATGGCTAAGGAATCCATTTCCTGCAAGCATGTGATAAGCCACACATACAGTGGAGCACTTTCATTGATTGCCAAAATAAAGCATTTTGTATGCAAATGGGGGAATGGAGTGGCTAAGCTGATTCAGCCTCATGGACACCAAATAATGGTCTTTACAATTAATACTTTTACATGCTATCCATTGAAAATTCCATCTTCCATTTAATGGCTCTAAAACATTTACACATGCCCAGAAAAGAGGGGAAAATGCACTGTGTTCCAATGGATTAATATGAAAGCCAACAAACAAATAAAGCCATGCATCCCTCCCTCCCTCCAGAGTATTGGTCCCTTTCCTGCCGTCTCATGCTCCTGCACATTTTGGATTAACAGATAATCTTTGAACATGAAGGAAGGTCTGCTAACCCCGAGGGGGTGGGATGTAGTGAGTGAAAGAGAGCACAGGATTGGAGGCAGTGCTGCATTGTTTGAACGTAATGTGCTTGTCTCGTTCTTGTTAACATGTGGCTCTTTTTGTGCTGCTGATACGGCCTTAAATACCCCTCCTTTACTCTTGCAGGTTGTGTTAGAGGAGGCCCACAGGTCTAAATAGATAAAGGGCACTAGGATAACATGGGCGTCAGCTACAAAAAAGAGAAAGTCCAGTGGAAGGTTTCAGGAGTATTTGTGGGGACCAACAAACTACTTGTAGTCAGTTAGTATATACATCCATGGAGCCTGCTGTTGACCTGTCTGGTCTCATCTGTTTAACAGTTGTATTATAAACAAACAAAAACAAGTCCAAGAACAGGAGGAAAGTACATTTGGATAGACATTTTCACTGGCTTGCCCAGTAGATGGTTAGACCAATTTGGGTCCTGTCCTGTACCTGCATCATCTTTTATTCAGGTTTGTGTAACCTGTAAGACACCTTCCGTTATTTACAGGGTCCAAAATTAGCACCCACCACTCGCCAAATGTGAGTAACAAGCTACACTGGCAAATAAAATAAATTGGGTCAGCTGCCATTGGCAGGTAGTTGAAATAGGCCTACTACAACAAATAAACTGATTGACCATGTTTTGTTTGTATCTACTCTGCAGACTGGTGGCAATAATTGTATCACAGTTCTTTGATTGACCTTTGCTGACCACCGTTGATACATTTACACTTACTTTATCTAGCTAGCTACCCGGCTCTACTACAGAAGAGAATTTCGCACGAACCGCCAAGAGAGTCTGCAAGTATCTGGCGGAACATTGCCGGAGTAGATCAAACTAAAAGGAAAATTTAAGATAATTTTGAAATGGTATGATTAAAGGAACATTTTGCGAGAAGTGGTGCTTCATAGATAAGGGGGTTGAGGAGAGAGCTTTTTATGGCAGTCTGACTGCCTCGGATACCTAATTTCATGGAGCGCCGGCCTGAGAGAGAGGTTTTATCTGACGTCGATAAAATTTAAGTCGTAGTCATAGTCGGTTGTGTGCATGCACACAACCATATATCAACTAATTCGAAATCTTTGAGCATTTTGAGTGTTTGGCATTGGGTACACACGTGTTTGCATAATATGTGTGTGTGTCTGAGATGATGTAATATCAATTAACATTTTAAGTAAAACTTGTTAACTTATTAAGGGAACTATAATAATGAACATCATTCATTCATTCATTATTATAGTTCCCTTTAAAAAGGTCAATGGATGGGTGATTAAAAGACATCGTATCTTAAATAGTTTTAGTATCTTAGTAGTTTTATGCCAGGTTGAAAAATACTGTGGTCAGTACATTTTTTCAGTTTACCAGCCATTGGCAGCTAGACCAAAAATGTACTTTTGGACCATGGTAGCATTTATTGTAGTTTTGTAGTAGTATGTTGTTGTGAAATGACAACTTAAATAACCAATCTTAATTTCCTTATACAATATGATATATTTATTAATGGAATAATGTGTATATAATATAATATGTTAAATGTAGTCCAATCACATCCCCTTCATGATTTTTTATATATTTCATGTTATGTTATGTCCGTGTCATCTGTGTCCTGTTAAAGGTTACATTTACAAGCTGGGAATTATTGTACAAACAAACAAGAAAGGAAAAACTAAGATTTGACATGAGAAAGATGCAGAAGACATACACTAATGAGGGTGAAGTGTAGTACAACACAGGCGAGTGGATACAGTATTGGAACCCTCTCCTAAACTGGCTTGCATCTAATTAGGCACAACAAACAACAACTCCCACATACATGCTGATGCAAACAGTTTTTTTTTTTATCTACTAGACACCTGTTTTGTTAACCGAATCATACAACCCCCTATGTGTATTAATGCTGTATATAATGGTTTGTTTGTAGATTTTTTAAAAAGCGCAGCAAGAATCTGTGAAAAGAAAAATAAATTCCGATCATTTTCTTTGGATTGGATGTGTCTTTAAATCACAAAGTCTAAGCTTTAGTGTGGTAACATGCTTTGAATGCACACATCATATGTTGACCGGTGTGGTCAGAACCCTTGAGCAAACTTCTGTTTAGGTTGTAATGAAATTTGTGGGGTTTTACCTGACAGGAAAACTAATAGTGAGAAGAGTACTTTTTTCCTATGTATGTATAATGTATGTATATGGTTTTGTGTTGTCTGCTGAAGTTCCTTGTTTAACTGTAAGACCTCATCCGCTATCTCCCTACATCCCTTTTGCACTTTTGCCCGCAGTGTGTCATTCTCAAAATATGAATCCGGTATCACTTTAGAGTCAAGGACAGCAGCAAAAACTGTTGACAGCAGTGTTTGAAGTAAATGAGAAAGCTGAGCCCTTCCAGAGCTACTGAAAGGCGACAAGAGAGCAAGATGGGCAAGGCGAACGATGGTTGATGGGACTGACCTTCTGATCAGGTGAGTGTGAGGAGGCCTGAGGACAGAATCCCCTCTCTGCTGCCCAGGCTGAAATTTTGTGCTTGAGAAGTGTTTAACTTTCTCAAATCCCAATTGCACTCAGTGGGGAGCGTCCTCTTTCCGTTTGCCCACAGGTTTAGTGACTGCCCTTACGCCTGGGCCTGAGGAGGGTGTGGGCATTTGGAAGTTGGGGGGGGGCAGGATCAATAGGATGGCAGCTTTTCTGTTTGACAGAGTGGCAGAGGTGAAGTTAAGCTAAGAGAGAGAGAATGGGGTGAGATAGTGAGGGCTATAGATATGAGTAGGAATGATCCATGACACCTGGGCTCTCAAGCTGCAACTTTTAAGCACATGATTTAGGATCACCTCTATTTGTGGGATAGCTGTAGCAGATTCAGCACATTCAATCCAAGCCATTGTGCTCGGTTAGCTCTCACAGCTGAAAGACATTGTCAGTTATTTGTTTAGAAAAGCATTCATTGTTAAATCCTCCTACCTACATTGTTTCAGCCACAAGAATTCAATTTTATTTTGTACCGTCTTTAGTTTCACTTAGTTTACAAAAAGATGTGGGAAAATCTCCTTTAAGTCATTCAGACCATCCCTGTATTTTTCTGCACCATTGAACTGATACAAAAATGTTGTTTTTTCAAGCGATAATCTATCATTTCTAATAATCTCCCTTTGCTGTGAGAATGGTGTCAATAAACTGACATGTTAAGAACAAGTGCAACAGCCTTTATCTCTGTAAAAATTCACAGCCTTTGCTTCAAACGGAGACGAAAACAAAGTCTATGCTTTCATGTTCTGCCTTATTTTTTTTAAAAGGGGGATAACCCTGGATGAGACTGAAAATGTTGCCTTTCAAAAGGTTGACATTTAACTATTGTAGATACAATGATGGATACAAGAGATGGCGCACGTTAATGGAAAATGACGATGTCACGGTTCATCATCCGAATTGAGGCACATTAATCCACAGTGTTATGGAACATGCTGATAAAAAATAAATATACTGAATATGAGTAACAAGTGGCATCAATTTCCCTTTTGACTGTCAGTGAATGAAGATTTCTTAGCAGATTGCATTATTTACTCTGCTCAGAAAATCTCAGAACTGTAAAATGCTTGCTATAATATTACTTGGTGTTCTTGGTTGCTGGGAGAGATCCTAACAAAGGCAATGTAAATGTCATTGGTTTAAAATGCCCCATAGTGACAATGTAGCTTTCATCACACCTACATTAATTAAACTTGGCTTTACCATAGACTTTGACACAGTCATTTCCTGCCCAATTGTGTATACAAGAGTGGTTCTGTCTTGGTCTGCTTACTGATGATAGGCTAATGCCATATGTTGGTGAAAATAACTTGAAGTCATATGAATATCTGAGAAGCTTATAGAGAGAGAGAGTACAGATGCAAGGACCTAGCAAGTTTTCAGATCCTCTGTGCCACCAGACAAGGTGTCTTAATGAAGCAAGGAGCATCAGATTGACTGGCTGTAAAATGCAATGATAAAATGAATGATGAAGGCTGCTTTCAAGGAGGAAATGCTTTTATGTATTCATCAAATGAAACATAAGAGCCATCGTGAAGACAGTATATTAGGAATTGCATATACTTATACTGTCATACGGTATGTGGACTTGAAATAGTATTCTTCATTATGGTCTGGATTTTTGAGGTTGATACCAATATCAGTAATATTTGAGAGTTTAATGTCTGATAACAATATATCAGCTTATATAAATAAAAGGATCCCTTAAATTTGTTTTTTTTTTTAAATAATTGGAATCAAAACACTGAGAGGGACATTTTACAACTGAAAAATAAACAGATTTATTAACACAGCAAATTATCATTTGTTTTTGCAAAGCACAAAAATGACTTACAGACTGGAAACCTTAAAGAGCAGAGATGCAAAAAGCCCTTTGCTCGGACAACCCTCCATCCCATGTACTTGTTGAATAAAACATCTTTCTCATGCACAAGGTAACAGCAATGCTTGTGTTTGCCGAGATGAAACTCCCTATCCTCCACTATGCCTGAGAGAGTTTAGTCTTGATGCATTTTACACCAGCCCAAAAACCTGCGTTGACAAGTTATCTGTGACCTGTGGTGAGAGCGGGAATGGCTGCGGTGAAAATCAATATTCGCCTCTCCTCTCGCCTTGAATACCAGCAGAGCAAACAAACAGGCCTAAACAATACGATATATACCACATATCAATTACACTAAATGCCTCAGTATCTATACTTCACTGTCCCAGGCACACACCGGTTACAAGGCACACACGCTGCTGTAAGACGATAATGGTGCTGCATTGTTCCTCACCATCTGGAGGGCTGATAAGGCCTGCCTGTGCATAGTTGATAATGAGAACAGGCAGAGGAAAAGTGAGTGTTAAACATTTCCTTGGCCCATGAAAAAGGTTCCATTAAGTCCACTGACCCCAATTGAATATTAATGAGCTAATTAACGGATTTATTGTTATGCGCAATTTCTGGAGGGGCATTTTTTTTCAAGTGCTATTATTTTTTCTAATTATTTTCTGTACTTTTTATAATTGAATCTTTGTAGCTGCCAGCATCCTGTTTGTGCCTTGGCAACAAGAAAAAAGCAGCTGGCATCTGTTTTCCCTTCTATTAGCCTGCTGTAACTACAAGAAAAACAAAATATTATTTTTCGATACCAGTGTTTTTGTCATCAAGACCACTTCCCATGCCTCCATCCATGCAACACAAGTCCCAAAATATTACTCTTCAAGTGTACCATCTTGCTTATCTGTTTTAGAAATATACAGGGCAAGTGACGTTCAGGTGTTGGATTACAAAAGTGCAATTATTTGGTTTACTGCAGGCTGCATTGCATGGAGGACTTGACAAAGGTTTAAATGGGCAGTGACAGCTGGGCTTGATAGATAGCATAATCAGCAGATGTAGAGGATGCACCGAAGCAGTCCTCAGTGGACAGCTGGAGAGTATAGGCAGCCACTGAGAGAGATGGTAACCTTGGGATGAATGACTACTGATACTTTGTTTAATGGATACAAAAGATATTGACTGCAGCTTCAGGAGCTACCTAAAGTACATTGTGCTTTTAATTGTGTGATTGAAAATGTGTAACCGTGTTGTATTATGTATAAATGCTAATCCTTATATCCAAGGTCAGTTTTATTTTGTTTTCTAAACTCAACCATTTTCAAACTCAACCATATAAAATAATCCTAATAATCCTCCCTTTGGGTGTGTACAGGAAATGATCAAATCGGGAGAGACCCCAGGACAGACCCAGGATGTGCTTGAGTCTCTCATCAATCCTGGAATCGTGGCCTTGGGATCCCCCAGGTAGAGCGGGGGCAAGCTGTAAAGAAAAAGGACATGTGAGATGTTGGTTCCTGCTACACTGATTGACATACTTTTGGGTCATGCATCTCCACACCAATGGTACTTCTGTGGCATCACTCTGAAGAACTATTTTTGGTTCCAGTTAGCACCTTTATTTTTCTGATTGTAGTTAAGCTTAAAACAGAAGACTGAAATTGACCAGTTTCAGTCTTCAAATGTCAATCACCCTACTAAGACCAGGAAATTAGAGCTATCCTACAGCTGAAAACACTGTCTCTGTTTTAGAGTGATGAATAAAAAGCAGCAGGGGCCATTCTGATAACCTCTTTGATAGCACTAATGTAATTATTACATTTTGCTGTCTGCATGTTTGCGTAATTCTGTTTATGCCTGAAATTCAATTCCAGCTTAATAAAACCATCAATTTCTTTTGGTTACTTCACCAATATAACTTAGAGTAATGAACTCATTTTGCTGTTGTATGGAAATTTTGTCTCATTACAATAATTTTGCCTGATCCACTCGGCAGCCAATATTAAGAGTAAGGCCCTACAGTCATAGACTGGGTTATTATGCTATACATCACAAAGTGCATTAGGCTCATAAAACCTGTCAACAATAAGGTTGGAAAGTTTGTGCCCATGGCCCAGCAGGTTAATATATTTCCTCCAAAGACTGACGAGAAGTTTCCAAGCTATATTGCTGCTATAGCTAGAAACCAATTTTCTACTAGTTGGGCAATCCAGATTCAATACCCATCTCCCCTTTACACAAATTACTTACCCTTAATTGACATAGGTGTGTTTAGCATCAAATTGGCTATGATTTCTGTGCAAAATGCAAAGCTGATCTATCTGTGAAGTTGAAATCTACAGTCAGACTGGGCAATTAGGTAAACCTTTTGAGGGAACACAGCCTCTTTGTAACTGGGTATTTCTTCATAAACATGCATAAAGTGAGTGAAATTAAATCAGTTGCAGACACAGCAATGTTTTGTCTTCAACCTCACTGAAAAAGACCTGCACTCGGATGCTATATAGTCGATTAAGGTGGCTTTTTTGAATCATTTTCCACACCAAACCTAATGTATGTTTTGGAACACTTTTACAATTGAATATTTCAAACTGCTATGTCATTCACCAACATTATGGAGACTCATTGTGAGATTTAAATAACTGCAAGAACATCTACAGCCACAGCTTTCCAATAGCAATTTATTTTCATTTTAACGACATCATTTTAGTGGTGAAAGCAACTGCTTATTGCAGTTTTTGGACATGCGTAGGGAATATGCATTCCATTTGCCTATAACTGACATCCCTTGATAGAAGCCACGATTGCCTGCGTGGCTGGCAAGTGAGTTGTACTCGCACTTACAAAGAACCAAAGTGGGGACAAAGATCAAACAACAGCGCATGGTAATTGTTTTGCAAACTGCATGTCAGCGTGAATGTGCACCGCAGAAAGAGTCTTCTTTGCACAGCGCTCTAAACCGTCAAATGCAGTTCTAAAATAGCTTGATGCTTCTTGAAGAGGGTAATCTTTTGTAACAATCAATTACAATACATTTCCCCCTCTGTCTAGGCACTAATAGCTCCTGTCTGTGCACATGGTGAGACATGTCTAGTAAATATACACTGTTTTCCTTTTAAATGTCTTATAATATGCATGGGGAACACAGAAACACACTATGATAGAGGGGTTGAGCATCAAAGCTGGAGAAGCAATTCAGCTGAGTTTCTCAGTCAAAGAAATGAAAATGGTGCAGTTTGTGGCTTTCCTCCCATTAGCCAGATTGAATTACTGTGTTTTACTTTTAAGGGCCATCTGTTCTGGTTTAAGTCATATTTCTAAATCTGTCGTGGGTATGTGTATGTGTGGAGAATGCTTCTTTGATGGGTGGGAACAGTTTTTTGCTGAAAATAAAATAAAGACTATTGTGACATCTCTGACTTGCATGGAAACGCCTGGCATCAATTTTATGGTAATATAGCTGTATTGACAACTACGGGTAGTCAACAGTTGATCCTTCTGAAGGACATTAATTACAGGTCACCGATCACATTTAATGGACATTGCAGTGGAACGCAAGACACAAAGGTTGTCCACTTTTTATTTCAGATTTAAAAAGATACAGATATTGTATAAAGATGGAGAGAAAGAGACTGCAGCGTGGTAAGAGATAAAGAGATGGAATTATGAGTGATGTGGTTCACTTGAAGGCCATAGTGTAAAAAGCCTTATATTGAATTGAAATACGATAAGATTAACAACTGCCAGACAATTTCAGAGTGAAGTAAGAGATCTGACATTGCTGTGTAGTCAATTAACTAATTCTCTTAATTCATAAGGATTTCTTCTTATGTTTAACCAAGCCTTTCAGCATTTTTTGCTAGACAACTGTCATCTTTGCAAGGTAGCACACAATTGACTGTTCGCTAAACCCCTTCCCGAAACATTGATTTTCCAGACATAGCTTAGCAACCATAACTAGGCAGAGCTGGCCTGTCAAGCTATGGATTTCTCGACATTTGAAGCGAGGAAATGTAGAATTCTAGTAAGGAAGGTACTAAGGTATAAGGTCTGTGATGTCAAGTTAAAGTGAAAGGAGTGGATTTAACAGTGCAAACGTTAGCATGTCCTGCTAACTAGCATACTACAGTAGTAAGCTAACCAAGCGTCACTTCCAACATTGCATATAATGTAGCATTTCTACAGATTACATTAAAAAAAAAACAATACCATTAGTGACGCTGTCCTGCTCTTTATTATTTTGGGGATGTTTACACTTGAACAGCCACAACCTAAACTGCATTTGTGCAATGTGAGAAGGGAAGGCTTGACAGACGTAACAACAGCAATGGGTGCATTGCCTAATGAATGCTTGATTATCAGTAAGTCTTATATTAGCAAAACAAACATAAAAACCCTACAGAGTCCTGGTTTTTACTTTGTTCTCTCAAATATCTCCAGATACAAAAACATTCAGCAATGCTGCTCTTTACACCAGATGCACTTTACTATATGTTGTGGATACATGCTAATTTTAAATTTAATTAGTGCTCCCAGGCATACATTTCTGTTGTCATATTCTTTCCTCTTTCTGAGATGAAATGCTGACACGATCCTGTACAATATAGGCCTTGAAGAGCCTCTAAAATGTCAGTGATCCACTGTGCCGTTGCAAAGATGGAGGTGCATGGCTTAAGGGGACAAACCATTTCCCTGCCAGCAGAAAGGCTCTCCAGAACAACGTCTTCGCAGCCCAGCAGGCCTTGCACTGTCACTGAGTCCCACGATTGAATTGAATGGTCCACAGATTACTCAATTATTTCTATATACCAGCCGTCCATGGCAGACTAAAGGCCTATTATTGGAGGGACTGAGACCATAGGAACTTATTACATGTGTGACCTTTTAAAGCCTTTCACCGTGATAGATCTCAGGTGAGAATTTACTGGAATCAATTTTTATCTGAAAGCTCTATGCTTGCTCACCAGCCCAGTCGGTGTGTGAAACATTCACTTTATAAAAAAAAAATAGAGGAAAAGAGAGAGACAGCCCCTTGACTACTGGAAATGGGCAACATTTTAAAGCACCCCAAAAGCCTTTGTGTCCTTTCCTCACAAATTAAAGAGACTTTGAAATAGAGGGCTGTAGGAAGTGCTGGAGTATTGTGCTTAATCAAGGTAGAAATACAAAGACAGAGCCAGTTCCCCAAAGGTTCACATCAAAAGGTGCATCCCACTTTGTGAGCTATTTAATCAGTTAAAACACAGATGGCAGGCTGCCGCAATTAATTAATCATATATGAGGCATCCTGTACCTGCTAGCGGAAAGTATGTCAGTGCTACAGAGATCTCATTTGGATTTCATTGTAACTATGTGCCACCAGAATAATTGCTGAATATGAATAGGACTAACTTTGGAAGTTATGCTGGACATAATGTACTGAATATGAACTACTGTTCTCCCTTTTGTAGATTTTACTACTGCTTCATCGTAGCAGGGTAAAGGTCAGTTATTATTATTGCCAGAAATTTTAGGAAGCCATCTCTGCTTTGACTTATGTAAGTGTAGCATGTAATACAAAATAGATGTCACTGACATGTTTAATGTTATGCCAGAGAAATGATGGACCAATCAGAGCTTTGTGGGTGGGATTTACATGTCGCTGCATTCATAAAAATTTCCTACAATTGTGGATAAGATGGATGCAGCTCTTCAAGAAATGATGACTCTCAGTGTAGATTTGCTATTTTGGCATTACAAAATTGTCATATTTCTTTGATCAATGTGAAAAATGTTAACTAAAACTACAGCATCCACTTAAAGGAGAACTCCGGGCAATTTTTAAGTTGATCTTGATCGTTATACCTTTGTGAGTACTGTCTATAGAAATAAAATGAACCGGATTGGTGCTTGCAACACGGAGTTGGTACAGCTAATGCCCAGAGCTCCCACTCAGCTAAAATGGCAGTTATGGGGGCATATACGTAAAGAGTGTCTTTGTGCCTCTTAACAGACACAAAATGCAATTAAAATGTCTGTCCGACATGAACAGGGCCCTACATGACAACAAGATGCATTTAGCAACTTAGCCATTGTTTAAATTCACATAAATAGTGTTTTAGACGGCTAGCTGTAGTCTCGCGCTGCAGTCCCGTGGGAACTCAGTTGTTGCCGGAAAAAGGTAAATAGCAGTGTGCAGGTGGGAGGAGCGTAGTGTGTGAAGAGTGAAGAAGAAATGGTTCACGTTTGTGCCATTCTGAATTGTGGCAACAGAATGTGAAAATACAAGAACTTAAATTTTCATCGTCTTCCTTTCCATGACCTCGAGATTCTGCAGTTGTGGCTAGCTGTACTTCAACTTGATGTGCAACCTCTCATACAAGTACTACGCGCTAAAGATTACCGCATTTTCAGCGAACACTTTGACAAGGATGACTACACAGACACAAAACAGCGCC
>NC_060169.1:17592431-17644325 GCF_021292245.1 Micropterus dolomieu
GTCAGTGCTACAGAGATCTCATTTGGATTTCATTGTAACTATGTGCCACCAGAATAATTGCTGAATATGAATAGGACTAACTTTGGAAGTTATGCTGGACATAATGTACTGAATATGAACTACTGTTCTCCCTTTTGTAGATTTTACTACTGCTTCATCGTAGCAGGGTAAAGGTCAGTTATTATTATTGCCAGAAATTTTAGGAAGCCATCTCTGCTTTGACTTATGTAAGTGTAGCATGTAATACAAAATAGATGTCACTGACATGTTTAATGTTATGCCAGAGAAATGATGGACCAATCAGAGCTTTGTGGGTGGGATTTACATGTCGCTGCATTCATAAAAATTTCCTACAATTGTGGATAAGATGGATGCAGCTCTTCAAGAAATGATGACTCTCAGTGTAGATTTGCTATTTTGGCATTACAAAATTGTCATATTTCTTTGATCAATGTGAAAAATGTTAACTAAAACTACAGCATCCACTTAAAGGAGAACTCCGGGCAATTTTTAAGTTGATCTTGATCGTTATACCTTTGTGAGTACTGTCTATAGAAATAAAATGAACCGGATTGGTGCTTGCAACACGGAGTTGGTACAGCTAATGCCCAGAGCTCCCACTCAGCTAAAATGGCAGTTATGGGGGCATATACGTAAAGAGTGTCTTTGTGCCTCTTAACAGACACAAAATGCAATTAAAATGTCTGTCCGACATGAACAGGGCCCTACATGACAACAAGATGCATTTAGCAACTTAGCCATTGTTTAAATTCACATAAATAGTGTTTTAGACGGCTAGCTGTAGTCTCGCGCTGCAGTCCCGTGGGAACTCAGTTGTTGCCGGAAAAAGGTAAATAGCAGTGTGCAGGTGGGAGGAGCGTAGTGTGTGAAGAGTGAAGAAGAAATGGTTCACGTTTGTGCCATTCTGAATTGTGGCAACAGAATGTGAAAATACAAGAACTTAAATTTTCATCGTCTTCCTTTCCATGACCTCGAGATTCTGCAGTTGTGGCTAGCTGTACTTCAACTTGATGTGCAACCTCTCATACAAGTACTACGCGCTAAAGATTACCGCATTTTCAGCGAACACTTTGACAAGGATGACTACACAGACACAAAACAGCGCCGGTTGAAGAAAAATGCCATTCCGTGGACGAAGAGGGGTGCAACCACTGTGGAGGTAATGTAAACTTTATTTATCCGGCAACAACTGAGTTCCCACTGGACTTCAGCGCGAGACTACAGCTAGCCGTCTAAAACACTATTTAGGTGAATTTATACAATGGGCCCTGTTCATGTTGGACAGACATTTTAATTGCATTTTGTGTCTGTTAAGAGGCACAAAGACACTCTTTATCTATATGCCCCTATAACGAAGTTACGATATGGTAACCCTAGTTCTATTAGCACAGGCGGAGCCCTCTACTGGACTCTATGGGTACTACCTCTCCTCCTATGACACGCACGTACTCACCCACTGAAATTTTGCATACTGTAAGTAGCCGACCAATTAGACGTGCGTACCGTATAAATAGCGGTGTCCTCACTGCTCAGCATCCAACGTACCCTTCAGCAGATGGCGGTGGAGCGGCAGGGCTCCATCGTAGAGGGCTCCGCCTGTGCTAATAGAACTAGGGTTACCATATCGTAACCTTCGTTCTCTCACACAGGCTCCGCCCTCTACTGGACTCTATGGGTACAGTGGGTGGAGCCCGATGACTGTCTGCCCAGCCGCAACAAGCCACAGCTTACCTCACCGAGACAATCGGCCACAGGTCACCAGCCACAGGCCCTAAGCTGCCTCCATCCTAAGCGATGGGGCAGTGGGCCACCCCTCAGAAAGGTCACTAGACCGCTAGGGGTTTGGCATGACCAAGAGGGATCTGATCCAGCCAGATCCAACACCTGAACTGTCCTGACCCCTTACAGGGACATCACAGTCAGTGTAAAAATATTTTCCCCGACAACCGGTAGTCTATGATAGACACCAGTCTCCTTCCTCACAGATCCTGAGTCGCACCTGCGATCACAGATCCTGAGAAGGAGCCCGACACATCCAAGAGGTAAAAACACACAAATGGACATGGTGAAGACCACGATGCCGTTGTGCAAATCTCCTCGACGCTCACCCCGTTGAAGAGGGCTGTTGACACAGCCACACCTCGTGTGGAGTGAGCCCGGACCACCGAGGGTGGGTCTTTCCCCGCCTGCACGTAGGCCTGTGAGATACAGTCACAAAGCCATCCGGCTAGGCGCTTCTTGGATAGAGCTTTACCGATCGCACCGTCACCAAAGCAAACAAGCAGTTGATCAGTGCGTCGAATGGGGGCTGTGCGCTTCATATAATGTGTTAGGGCGCGCACAGGACACAACAGATGCAGCCTCGCCTCCCTAGGCCCAGGGTGGGGCGGAGGGTGGAAGGCATCCAAATGTATGGTCCTCGACCTGAACGAGCTTCTTATGTTCTTAGGAACAAAGGAGGGGTTCGGTCTTAACACTGCTGCACTGTGGTCACCACGAAGCAGCATGCAGCTGGGATGAACCGACAGGGCGCACAGCTCACTCACCCTCTTGGCAGAGGTGAGAGCCAGTAACAAGGCTGTCTTGAGAGATAGCATCTTCAAGGAGGACTGTTCCAGGGGCTCGTAGGGGTTTGACCTCAGAGCCTCTAGTACCAGTGGCAGGTCCCACTGGGGTGCAGAGACACGTAGCACCGGTCGTTGTCTCCTCACACCATGCAGAAAATGCTTCACAAGGGGGTGGGTCTGTCGCCAAACCCCTCATGACAAGATGAGATAGCTGCCGCATACACCTTATTGGTTGAGTGTGGCAGTCCCTTCTCCATTAGGCCCTGTAAGAAGGAAAGGATGGATCCCACTGAGCAGGTTATGAGATCCATTTCCTTCTCAATGCACCAGCGCTGAAAGCCCAGCCACTTAGCTTTGTAGCAGGAAGTGGTGGAGCCTGCCCTCGCCGCCTGGATGGTATGTACCACCTCTGCGGACAGCCCAGCCTGTCTCAACCTCTCCCTTTCAGGAGCCAAACCTGGAGAGGTTGGCCGAGCACCGGCAGTGTGCCTATGGTGCCTGACTCCTGTGACAGAGCCCCCCAGACCTGAGGCACAGGCCAGGGCTCCGTCACTGCCAGCTGCGTCACCTCTGCGTACCACCCCGCCGATCTGCGGCTGGGGGCTACCAGGATGACTGACAAGCAAGGCAAGCACCAATCTGGTTCCTTTTTTTTTCTATAGACAGTACTCACAAAGGTATAACGATCAAGATTAACTTAAAAATTGCCCGGAGTTCTCCTTTAAAATTTCAATGGTGGGATGGATATGTCACTCGTTACTGATTGGTTTGAACAAAAATAGCCCTCAACAAGAAACCAGCTAATGTGAACAGGCCGATTGAATGAAGTAAAACAAAATGACACTTCAGTCTGATTATCAGGTAAAATTGAAATCAAAATGTAAAACTGCTGTTGCTTGTCTTGTGTCTCCCACTTACCCAAATGCAGTCTAAAACCTTTTTATATGCAATCTATGTGTAAAAGAAGTAGGAAAGTACAGGAGGCAACACACACTCACGCAGAGATACATTTTGAGACACAACAGATCAAAGTATATACATGCTGGTGATTTTAAGTTGTGTATAGTGACACAGCAGCAGAGGAGAGAGAAATAAAGTTAGACAACCGTCATACTTCATTAAAGTCACCATTATGGCGTATATTTATAAACAGCGCATCATGTAACCATACACATATTTATAAACAAATTGACCTCAGTGACAAAAGAAACTATCTCAGCTCCCCATTACAACATGAAACTACTTCCTAAATTGTTGCAGCATGTATTGGTATGATTGCATGAGAACGACTACAACAACTACACATGTTTTGGTGTATTTAGTTTTAGGGAGCATGCTTCTTTTAGATAAATGAAAACTCACTCAAAAATCACATTTGGAATCTGTTAGTTAGTTAGTGAAAGTTTAAGCGTGATTGAAATAGGTTTTAAAAGTTTGGTGTCATCTGCACGAGTTTCACAAAGAGATGTAAAATAATAGTAATGTTATAATAATAATAATAATAATAATGATAATAATAATAATAATAATAATAGTTGTAGCAGTGAGTGTCGAGCAGGAACATGGAGGCAGCAGCAATAATGCAGCAATAATGTATCATTAAGGCAGACAGCATGTAAGAGCCAAACTAATAAAATGTTTGCAATAAAAGTACTGCCTGGAAAATAAAAGGCCTGGCATGTATCCCTACATCGAATGTGTAAACTTTAAAGTTATATAAAATCACTATGCATTTAATTCAAAGTGTGTTTAAAATGAGAGATCTTTTAAATACAAATGCCTCTAATGCTTTAAGGTCATTGTACAGTTATTAGCTACCAGACACATTATCCAAGCTCCAAGGTTTGATACTATAGACTTGGTCACAGAATAAAAATGATAGCCCTGAAATAATCGAAAGTAAACTTACAAAGTTTGGTAAGTGGTCTATTTATTTTTGTGTAAATGTTAGATGCATCTTGGGGTGTATGGGTCGAAGGAAGGCCAAAGCAAACTTATGTAAGTTGTGGTGGAAGGAATAAAAGTGATCTTTAAGACTTCAGGACATGACACATTTACAGGTTGTGACACTGTCTACACAGGTGGCATAGTGGGAGCAGTATATTAGAGCAGCAGCTTCAGTCCTCCTTCTGTGTCTACGTAGGATGTGTTCAGGCACAGTACTGAGTTTAGGTCACCCATGTTTTGGCAGCACTGAGAGCCCAACACACAATCACTGAAGTTACACGCTACTTGAAGCATGATACAGTACACTTCAGTGTAATATTCCCATTTATTTGAACTTGAGCTCAAAACAGAAGAAGTGTTGTTGTTTGGGGGAAAAATAAAAGAATTTGTGTTGTTTAAATTTTTGAATGTTTTTGTACTGTGAGGATTGGAAAAATATGCAAGCTCTTGCGAATGATGCAGGGATTGGTTGAATTTCAGAGTACTGTGTTTTATATCGTAGCACGTAGTTAAATGCATTCATAAAGCTCAAATAAGATGAAGTTAAAACCGAAAGGGATATGGGTGCTGACAACAAAGATTGAAAGAATTACTGAAGTGAGTGCAGTTGCATTTGCTTTACGTTGACTTTATAGTACATGGTCTACAAAAGCACATTACCTCAGTGTACCAGAGATGCTCACAAGTCTTTGAGCTAGAGTCCAAGTCAAGTCTCAAGTCACTGAGCTAAAGTCCAAGTCAAGTCTCAAGTCTTTGAGCTAGAGTCCAAGTCAAGTCTCAAGTCACTGAGCTAAAGTCCAAGTCAAGTCTCAAGTCTTTTAGCTAGAGTCCAAGTCAAGTCTCAAGTCACTGAGCTAAAGTCCAAGTCAAGTCTCAAGTCTTTGAGCTAGAGTCCAAGTCAAGTCTCAAGTCTCTCATGATTATAATGAATGTTGTATCACCTGCTGCGTTCAATCCAGGCTGCTTATAAAACTGCATAGCTATAAGGAATTCTTTAATTGTAACCTGTTTTTCATTTACAGAGAACAACCATGTAATGTGCAATGCAATTAATGACAGCTTATTAACTACTGTAAGTCAACACATTCCCCAGACTAAAGAAAACTGTAACGTTACATGACAAACAATAAATCTGTAACCTGTTTTTCACAGAGCACATGTAGCCTCATGTCCAATGCCTCTACCACTAATCACAGTTTATAAACTACTGTAAGACAACTTTGTTTAGGTTTTGATGTATGAAGTTTTAAAGCCAAAGTTTATGATGAATGGCGTAGCAGCTGCCGGTGTCTTCTTCACTTTCGTGTGGCCGCACGCAGCTAATAGCTCCTACGTGTTACGTAGGCAGGTTATAGGTAACAGAGGGAGGGGAATAATAGCAAGCTCATCAGACATTTCCTAAAAATAAATATTGTTCAGGAGTCCCGCACCTCGAGTCATAATGAAGTCGAGTCTGAAGTCACTGTGTGTGCAACTTAAGTCGGACTCGAGTCCGAGTCTCAAACTCGAGTCCCCATCTCTACTGCATTGTACATTATCATGGCACTGTGAAATGGAGCACTGGGGCTATGATTCTTTAAACATGAGCAAATGCTTTGTGCGTTTGTGAAGTAGAATTGTTGATAAATTAATCTTATATTTCAGTGAACGAGCTCACAGAATGCAAAACTGATACATTCCGTGCATCACAAACTACACAACATTTCCTGTCACTCATTCACACACTCATACATACAGATAGCCCGGTGCAGCTAGTTTTGATCTCTCAGCTGTTTTGGGGGCATTATATACATGAAATGTCTCCACCCAATCCCATAGTGTGTATTCTTAGGAGCGTAAGGAGACTGCATCAAAACAGAGAGATAATCAAAAATAATATACAGTATATATCCTCTCTGGATCATCCATACACAACAAGGTGATGCGCTCTCTGTCTCTCTCTCTCTATTCTTTACGAGAGGAGAAAATTGCACATGTAATAAAATCCAATTTTGTATTTCATTCTGAGAACTACAATAAACACAAAACAAGCAGTAAATAAGCTTTTCAAAAAGCTGATTACCAAAGCAATTTATTGCCAAGTCCAGGACTGTGTTAAAGCAGAGCAGTGCTGGAAAGTGGAGGGGCCCACATTCCAAATCTTCTCTCCCTCAAGCTCTTTGCTTTCCATGTTATTAGCTGGGCTGCTTGGTGAGGAGCCAATCTGATCAACTTATTTTACTATATAATGCTCCAGCACCCACTGAAAGCAGTTAAAAAAGGATTGTGATTGAGGTCATCCTTGCATCCATCATGGTGGTAAACGCTGCTACGTATATTAGCATGGTCTTTTTTTTCAGCGTCCGGGTAAACTTTTCATTCAACAAAGGGACAAAGCTCAATAGACAAAACTGTAATGTCATTTTAATTTGTACATAGAAGTGATATATCTGAATGATACGTGTTTATCCATGAACAAACCCACAGGTTGAAGCGTATCACTAGAGTATAAAAATTAGGCCTGCACCTCACCTGCAGCAAAATATACTAATTGTTGATGTTATTAGACAGGTATTAGTCAGGCTTGTCAGGTATTTTATTAACAAAATCCAGATAGTGGCCAGGTATTACTCTCCCTATTTTAGTTATGTTGTTTTTATCAGTACTTGTGAACAAAAACAACATAACTAAAATTACAGTAATAATGTGAATGTTTTGGGGGGGGTTGTCTGCAGCATTGTATTGCAGATATCTGAAATTAGCTCAAACATTTAGGTAGGGATTTAGGAATGAGCAAAAAGTAAAAAGTCTGCATAATATTTTTGAATATAAATTGAGGCAGTGATGGCACAGGAGAAAATGCTATGTGAGGATTATTCACAGTTATATAATGTTAGGAAGAAAACCAGGCGCTTCTCATTTTGGTCACTTATCCCTCATTGTAAAGGTCTGTATATTTCATTGCTGGTGCAGCAGCTTAGGGGATACATTTCAAAGCAGCAAATAAAAATTGGCTAAACTTCCAAAATTAGCACTTCAAAGTCAAACATGATTTGCAGCGAGGGAAGGGGTGGAAGCAGTGTGACTGTGAAAGTGCGTGTGTGTGTGTGTGTGTGTGTATGCGTGTGTGGTGGAGCTGATGTACAGAGTTCAGCATTAGGCCTTAGAACCAATTTCTAGGCAAATTGGTTTCATTTAAGAATGAGATCACAGAGTAAGCAAACCTCTTTCAGGGCAAGTTCATGCATCTGTAGCCATTTATTTCAGTTTTATATGCATTGCTTGGCACAGGCTGTTTGTAGGTAGAATATGCATAATCTTAGCCATGGGCACCATGCTATAGTTAACGTCTTCACATTTACCTGTTATTACCATGAAGTTTAATAGTTTCTTCCATTTCATTGCATTCTGTCAAAAAGAGCTTCAACACTAATGTAGTATTTTGTTTTCTATATTCCTTCCAGCACTGTTGTGGAATCAACGCTAATCAAAGCCACATGCAACTAATTGCCCTCTCCAGCCTTTTGCGGATAGCACAAGCAGGCCCATTAGGCATCAATGGAACATATGTTGGCGTTGTTGAGTGGGTGTGAAATTCAGTTTATTTTCAAGAGGAATAATAGTCACTTGACCACAGTTAGCATCTCTGCTCATATTTATATTTATTTAATTTAAGATAACTGTATTCAAAAAAAATACATCAACCAACCTTTATTTATTTTTTAGCGGATCAGCTGCTTCTTAATTTTCAAACAATAAGAGGCCAAATCCTACGTATACCCACTTAATGAATGGAGACTGAATTATTCAAAACAATGACATTTCCCCTTCTTATTTTCTGTTCAGTGGCAAACAACAAATGATCCTGGTTAGTACAAATATATTGAAAGGGTTATTTCAACATTAACTAACATGATAAACAAGAAGTGAAGGTCTGTTTTAGGGATGGCATTGCCAGACTTGATGGATTGGCACAACATTTTGGTACAGACATTCCTGGTTCCCTGAAGATGTATCGTGCTGACTTTGGTGATCCACTGACTTTTCCTCTTGCACCACCAAGAGGTTGACTTTTCTGTTTTTTATTGAAATTTCTCTGTAACTATTTATATATACTATACTGTGATTTGCTGTGAAATTTGGTGCACACATTTCTGGTCTCCATAAAATGTATTGTAATAACTAATGATCTCCTGACTTTTCTTCTTGTGCCATCATCTGGTCAAAATTTAATTTTGTCCAATACTGCAATACCTGCAAAGCTGACATTATCATCAGATCTGCTATACTTTGTGTTTAGTGCTAATTGGCAAATGTTAGCATGCTGACATGCTAAACCAACACTATGAACATGGTAACATTATACCTGCTGAACATCAAAATGCTAGTATTGTCATGTAAGCATGTTAAAGGATCATTTTGGTGTTTTTAAACCATGACCCTATTTTAGACTTGTTGGAGAGAGGAGTTTCTTTTGTTGAAATAATGTTAGAAAATAAAGTCTTATTAGCAGTTTGTCTGTGTACACGTCAAACTCCTGTTTCCTGCAACAACTCGCCTCTCGTCAGATTTCAGAGAACACAAAGGGTGTCACTGGGGGTTACTCGTAGGGATTCTTTCCATGAAGTTGTTAGACACTTCATATAACAGTCTGAGCCTGTCAGTGGCAAAAAGAAGCACTTTTTGTGGACATCATTTTGATGGGTAGAATTGCCCCAAAGGAATACATTGGCTGAATCTACTGCACGGATTCCAAAGTTTTTTGTACCTGCTAGTCACCAAAATATTTAAAACTATACCGAAATTATCCTTTAACATGCTGATGTGAGCAGTTAAGTCAAGTACAACCTAAGAGAGCTGCTAGTATGGCTATAGGCTCTAAAGTGCAATTTATACTTGTGTGTCGAATCGACGTCATAGCCTCTGCGTAGCCCCCTACCCTACACTGTCACCTATACCATAGCCTGACGTGCACCTCCTCAAAAATGTAACTACACGTTGAGGCGACACGGACAGTAAGAACAGTGATTGGTCGGCTGGGTAAGCTCGCAATGCCCCCTGCTTTGAAGTAACTTTTACTAGTGGCCAAACCAGCGGCTGTAACACGGTGGATCAATATATTAGACCGTCACAACCTGAGCGAAATGCCTCGTTTCACTATCAGAATGTGATCCATTCCGTCGATAGTGTTTGAAGAGGGTATACCAGCCGCACATATACAATTTTACTTTCATTCACGTTAGCGGAGGGCTAAACCGGAAGTTAGCCTGCTTGGCCGGCAAAGGTCAACACAGTGAACGCTGTAGCACTACTGCCAACTAGCGTTTGGGGGTGTAACTGCAGAATGACGGAGACACGACGCACAAGTATAAATGCATGGCTACGTGCCTAGCCTACGGCATAGCTATGCACGTAGACCCTTACGCAGGAGTACAAATCAAGTTTTAGTCTTGTTGTTCTATGTGTGCTATGTGAGCCAAAGCCAAAAACTAATTTCCATGTGAGGGGCAACACTGTTTTTCTGATTCTTATTTCCTGAAAACAAAGGAAAGAGGTCTTGGTCCTTCATCTTGTCATGCAGCCCAGTATCCTAGGAAATAAGTTTGTATTGAACAAATTCACAGGTCATGATTTGCCAGTTGCACCTTTAGTGCCAGTGCAGGACGTAGTGAGTCTTTTATGTACTGTAGCAAAAGTGGAAAGTAAGGGTGTGGAGGTTGCCGTGATGGACTAGCATCATGTATGGGTATCTACATCTAAAACTTTGATGCAGAAGATCAGAGCCCATTGTAGACCTGCAAATTATGTCTTCCTTTTTCTTTTTACCATAACAGCAATCTTTCTATAACCTTAAAGGGGCTATATGTAGTTTTTTACTGAAATAAATCTTTTTTTTTTTTATTGCCAGTGGGTGAAGGGGTTGTAATCTTTTTCTGTTACCTCTGAAGGCCAGTATGCCCATTCCTATATGAAGACTCCCGGTCGGATTTTCCGGAAGTCCCTTGGTTTTGATGTGCATGCGCACTCTCGAGCCTCTTGCCTTGTCTTCTGACTCTGCATTAAACAGCGACAACACTGCAGCTACCAACATGGAGTAAAAAAAGAAAACGAGTGGCTTCCAGCACAACACAGGCTCCAACACAAAACAATAAAGTTGTATGTGCTGGAGACTGTCAGGCTAAACGAGAATCAAATGTACGTAGGTGAACACACAGTAATTTGAAACTGACAAAACTGACGAGTTTCATCCTATTGGACAGGTAAACTAACATTACTGCAAAGCATGTGAAATATATTTTGATGTTGTGCTTTAGTTGGCTCAAGTTAGATAACGTTAGCTCTCCGGTTAACGCCAACCAGTTGCTAACATTATCTGAAGTAAAATACTAGCGCAATCGTTATTACAATCCTGTGTACCACCGGAAGTGTTGATTTTAGCCTACAAGAAATGATGTAACGGTACAAAGCAAATGTGGAGTAGTTTGTTTATACTACACTATAATGATGCAAGGCAGGGGCAGCCGGCTACATTAGGACAGATCTGTTGCTGTGTGCTTCGTAATGTTAATTTTGGATTTAACTTTGTAATACCGATACTCGGGTAGACAGCTTCTCAACCCGTCTTGATTGTGACCCACATAATATACAATAATGCAACATAACGGCGCAGGATAACATAAACAAAACCTGGGCATTGAATGTTACAAATCTCAACGTTTTGTCTGGTGATACTGTTGTGTCGTAGCAAAAATCTAATTAAAGGTCCCATTGGTATAACAACCCTGTTGGGGTATCTTACTGTAATATTGTAACATTAATGTCATGCTTTTTGAATCTAGACAGAATATAATCTTTTGAGTTATATAGAAGGGACATTACTAATCTACAAACTCTCTGTCCCCTCAAAAAGTAGCGTATTGTGAGATAGAAATGATTGTCCAGAGATGTTATGCAGATAATGATTAGACTTTCCCACATGGCAATAATGAGGTTGATTCCTCGCCAAGACTTGGACACCACACCAATTTAGAAAATTCACTGGCAGGAGGTTACTTTGAATATTACCTGAAGTAATCAAAATGCATTGCCTACTATCAGTTCCTTCTCCCAGAAAACTCTCATCCATAAAATTAAATTCTCTATAATTAGATCTGCTGCAGTGTTGACGGATCCAGAATGAAACACAGAATCACTAGTTTCACTTATCTGCCTTCCTTGTGGTTTTTATTCTATATGCACCCTTTATGACCATGCTTTGCTGACAGCTGTCCCTATGTCAATACGAATGTCTGTCAAGAGAGATTATACATCACATGAATCGAGGCAGATAATGAGCAAGAGGGAAGGGCACTTTTTAACACCCCCTCGTGTGCAACATATGACACAAGCCAAGCTAATTAAGCAGATGCCATAATGCAGTAATCAGGAACACACGGGAGGTTGGAGAATTCACAAACTTGAGTCATAACAGCACAACATTTGGTGCTTAAGAACTTCTCCACCAACACAAGCAGATGGGAATGCCAAGCTGCAGTGCATGTGTATTTATGTGTGTGAGCATGCCTGTGTGTGTGTCATGTTTTGTAATACTGGTGTGCATGTGTCTCCGTATTATCTGTGTGTGCATTTCTGTTTCAACCTTGTTCTTCGTGTGCATGTGTTTTATTATATGGTTTGTATTAAAAATGTGATTGTGGGCATGTACACCCCTGAATGTCTCTGTTCATGCGCGTGCATGACAGAACACATAGAACTCTGAATCTGTAAGAGTGTATGAATTTACTGCTGGGGACAGTGGTACCTGGTGAGGTGTTTTCCTCATTATTTTTCCGGAAAGTGAGCAATCAGCCATATTGCATGGAGCCTGATTGTTTTCTTCTGTAAATCAATGCAGGAATTGCAATTAAAATGTTCTCTTACATGGTATAATTGATGTCTACCTAATCCTTTATTTGCACACCTGCCGCTGAGTCTGAATTTTTAATGAATTTCTAATTAATGCTCTTTGCACACTTGATTTATGTGTTAGAAAATTATATTGCTGTTCTCTGTCCTGCTATAGAAAAGTGCCAACAGAATGTCACACATTGGCTAAAATCTGGAGCTTGCCTATTTTCACCAAAAAGGAAGAAAAATACTGATTCTTGAATAATAATAGATTGTACAGCAGTGGAGGTTAGATAAATGTAATGTTTCTGACTACTCTGTAATTGTTGTAGGCCTTTTCCATACCCCTGATGCTGAGCCACATTCAGCATGCTGTATATTCCAAGTTACATGTATGTCTGTGTGAACCTGTGTAAACTGTTACAAACTCCCCTAACTTGCCACTTTTCTTATGATTTTACCACTATATTTGTGGCCCTTAAATCAAACATGCACTACATGGAAAGCATTCCAGATATATTGAGCATTTACACAGGTAGGCATGATGCGCAACTTGTGTTTTTAACACAGGTTTGAGCTAACCCTTCAGCAGTGATTTGATCTTTGAGGCCTGCATTACACACACTGTGCATTGGCAAGAGACAGGTATCACACAGATCATACAGTTTTCCAAGCACTTAACAGCACCACATTGAATCAAAGCTAGTGATGTAAGATGACCAACTGCATGTCCTTTTGCTTTTCAGGGTCTAACATGTCACGTATGAGGTCCGGTAACGTGACATCATTGTACTAGAGTAAAATGAAAGGCTAGAGAACTCTGTACTGTCTTGAAGTTAAGTAAAATGGATCATATGAGCTAAAAGCTGTTTATTTGCCCATTTGCTTTTTGCTTAGGGTCTTGTTAGGAAAATTTCTCTCTCTAAAAGAATGAAGTTTGTTCTTTCTAATTAGTTGCTGTTGTGTCACCATGTAAAAACATAGCTGTTTCAAGTTTTACTAATTTGACATCAGTATTGAGATTTTAACATGGCACAATTAATTTAAGTCACACTATAGTGGCTTTAAAATGCTAATATAAACTAAACTAACTAAAGCTTAAATAACATTGATTAATCGTTTAACTGATCAACAGAAAATGCATCCACAACTATTTTGACATTTGATTATTAATTTCATAATTTCTAGCAAAAATTACAAACACTGACCAGTTCCCACTTTTCTGTTGTGATGATTGTCTGCTTTTCTCTGTATTACATCATTGTAAACTAAATTTGTTTGGGTTTTTTTGACTGTTGGTCAGACAACGAGAAGCAATTTCAAGATGTCAGCATTTGCTCAGAGAAATTGTGATGGCCACTTTTTCATGATGTTTTTTTTTCATTTGTTACACTAAACTATTAATTTAGAATATAATCAGCAGATAAATCGATGATGAAAACAATTGTTAGTTTCAGCCATACAACTAACTGTTTTAAGCAGCTCAGCTTCTGGTGACCCAAAGCCAAAATAAACTATAAATCACCAGCAAAATAATTAAAATCAAAACTTGCCTTATAAAGAATGCATCTTACCTTTGTCACCCTGCAGTCAAAAACTTTTACATTTTGTAGTTTGTAAAAGGTACACATTGTGCTAATTAATATAGCTGTTTATCACCCACAACATGTTATTTGCAGCAAATACTCTTCAAAGTGTTCTTAAAAGTAATAGCATTTCTGATTCAGAGCTCAAGGAGCCAGTGTTAAAATAAAATAATTATTTGATTAATTCATACAACTACATTTAATAATGGCATGAATGATCAGCTGAGTGTATGACAGCTCCTACAGACTTGGTATATTGTTGGGTCTTGGTGGGTGGATCAGATATAACCTCTTCAGATAAACAGTGTGACACAGCTCCATTAACACAGTCTTCTGGGAAAAGTACTTTTTAATACGGCTCTGCACCTCTGTTGCTCATGAGTTTGAATGAGCTCAAACTCAATGAGCATTTATTTTCCCTCTAATTTATTTGCTGTTGCATTTCATTTCCAGGCCAATTCGCCCTCATAATCAGACGGCAATTAGTGAAGCCTGAATCACAGAGAGCAGCTCAGCGTAACTTGCTCCCTTTCATGACACCTGCATGTTCACAACAACACAGTTTGGTCGAAGCATTCTTTTATTCCAAATAAAATCTTATTTAGTTCATTTTAAACAGTATTTCTAATTCCATCAGAACTCTGTAAAATGTAATAAAACTTGTTTTGTTGCATCATGTTTTGAGGAAAGACTTTAAATATATTTTCCCTCGCAAGGCTTTTATATCATCGCAGTTTTTGGAGACATGATTACACGTGAACACATGGGCCAACCTCCTCCAACAACTTTGGTCTTGGTACAAGAGAAAAAAACTCACTATGAACATTTAAGAATCTTTAATTCACACTAGTAATAAAATTGCATTACATTTCATAAAATAAATGTTCCAGTTTATATATACAGAGAAAACAGACTGTACATACCCTCCAATGAACCTTTTCTAAAAGGAAAATAAAACAAACCGGAAACAAATTTCACAAAACATACAAGCAATACAGTGCTCAGCTAAGCAGGCACAACTGTACATCAAAATTTGTAACTGCTCAGTGTTGGGGTGTGGGAGGGGCAAAAAGTTGAACATTTACAATAGAGTCCTTAAGGACTGATAAAGGGGTCTTAAAAAGTATTGCAGGCAAGCAGACAGACGCTTGTCTTTTTCCAAGTGCAGCAGAACATCCATCTCGTGTGAGAAGTGTGGAGCCGACTGTTGCTGCCACAAGGTTCCAACTATTGAACCTGTGTCTCAAAGCTCCCATTCAGCTGGCCCTCCTCATAGTCCATTTGACACAAAATCATGTTGTTTTTTAGGAAAAACTTGTCCCCCACGCAAAACCTGTTGGCAGAGAAGAACAAACAAAGGGCAGAACTTGTTAAAAACACAAAGACGATTATTGTTGGCGTTATGACAAATTGGTGTGTGTGTGTGTGTGTGTGTGTGTTGACTGGCTGACCCTGCTCTGCTCTGGCAGTGAAAATGTTGCAGCTAAGATCAGCAGGTAATGATGATTCTGTTTGATTGCACACATTTGGTTCCAGACATTTTGCCTGACGCATGCTGACACTGTGCCTCGTCAGATTCAAAGCCTGTTTTGATGGCCCTCATAAATGTGTGGCTTCAAGTAGATAATTTTAAAGCAAGCGGACACGAGCACTGGCACTGAATCAATGGCAGGTCAGCTCTCCTCAGCCTGGCAAAAAGGCACTGGCACCACAAGAGTTTCCAAGGAAACTCTGCCACAGGGTTAGCTTTTAAACACACCAGTTTGGTTCCAGTGCTCAAGAATGTTTTTCTACTGAAGTCTCAAAGTCAATTGAAGAGTGAAAATAACACAGAACGGCCTGCCCTGCTGATGTTCCTCTCTATGCTGCTGTTTGTTTGTGTGACACAGTGGCAACAGCTCCATAATGTGACTGAAGGGGAGTGAAGATAAGAATATAGCTGAGCATAGCTTGGCTTTAGTAATGAGCCAGGCTGGTTAAACAGCCATGGCAATACTGTGCCAGATGAGACCCGGCTTCATGTCTGCCAGCTGAGAAGAGAGACTGCAGTCATAATTCCCTTACAGCAGGTGTTCACTATGGTAACTGAATCTGGCCTGCAGAAGGTTAATGGGCTTGTGCTGTGTGGAGGAACAGGGTCACAGCACCCCTGACAAGCATGCAAAGGACGTTCAGCTCCCAGAGTGGTGCCATTACTGACAGTATATTAATGGGAAAAAGCAATATTTGGGTACGTCATATTCTATCTGTATCATACCATAGGCTTTGTGCTCACTCCAATTTCATAATGGTTCATATCATTAAGGAGACACCATTTCACACATGTGTAGGTCTGTTCTCCCTTATACAGCACCACACCTGTACTGTGCTCTTATTAGAAAGAGTACGGTCTAGACCTGCACTATATGAAAAGTACAATGAGATAACTTTTGTTAGGAGGTGGCACTATTTATAAAAAATTTAATTGAATTGAACCTCTGGAGGACTTTTGTAGCTCATTGCACACATAAGAACGGGCTCATTTTTAAAAGATAGTGATAGCCATAAACAAGGACAAACTACTGGCAGCGTGACACAAAAGAAAGTAATTAGTATAGCATTAGAAATGCAATACAAGAAGGACGATGTAGTTTTTACAGACGTGTTCAGCGGTTTATAGTAATATAATAAGACAAAAACCTGTTGTACATTAAGAGAGTTTTTTCCGCAGTTTTTTCCGCAGCTTCTAATAAGCTAAGCTTAAGCTATTGGCTATTTTAACACTCCATTTATGTTTTTATTTTTTAAAGGCGATGTTGTTGTGCAGTTAAGATCCCCATTCTTACCTCTGGTTACAAAGCTGACAGGCAAAACAGTCCAAATGGTAAACATTATCTCTGGCTCTCATCACCATTTCAAAGGCTGGGATCAGTTTACTGCAGGCTGCACAGTTCCCCGTTGTACCAAAGAGCCTGAAAGACACAGAGCACAGACAGAGATTAACCCTCCCTCCCTTTACCTTGATGCAATAAAGGAGCAAACAAAAACGTACTGACAGCTAGAACAATAGCAGAAAAAATGCTGCAATGATAGGGAAAATAGGGCAAAATGGAAATACATTGAATGTAATGCACAAATCTTTCTTGGCACCCACTTGGTATTTTTGTTAATGAGAGTCACAAACATAGATCTTAATTCTCGGCTAATGATCTAATTAAAATGATCACATGGTTTTAATCTCCTTCTTCAAAGAATTTCCCCCTTGCACGTTACAAAAGCAATGAACACAGATCTGAAGCAAAGCATTTGAATTGTTGAAAGTTTTCTTCTTTCATAACTAAAATACCTAATGAGTCTATCTCCAACCAAAGCCAGCTGGATTTTTACACAAGAGGCTACATTCTATAATGTAGTCTCAAGTTCAAAAGATTTCTGTTACAAGGATTCAGGCTCAATCTCTTCTCTCTCTCTATGTCTTTCTCTATCGTCTGCTTTCATTCAGAGAGGAGCCTGAGACAGTGACGGGAGATATAACCTTGAAGAGTTAACTAAATGTTTCACAGTGAACAGACTTCACTGCTCAAACCTCGCTGCTGCTTGTTTAGGCCTATTAGATAGGAGCCAAATGATACAGGTCACAAACAGAGCAAGGAGGCACTGGTGTCTCTTTTCTCCTCAAAGCAAAGGAACCTCAAATGCTTTTCCTAGTCAGATTTACATTTTCATTTTCCAAGCGCCTACCCCTATGTTTAATTTGGAGATTCTGAAGCACGGATAGATTTATATTTTCTGCGGGAGGAGAAGGGGCTGTTTCACAGCTTTGCAAGAGGGGATAAGGCAACAGCAGATTGCCAATCCAACAGTATGTTAAACACTTTTCCCCAAACATGTAGGGCTCAGACAGAGGAGTCACAGTGTTGATATTCTGCCTCGTTTATGCTAGTCCCATTCAGTTGCTTTCACCTTGTTAAAGAAAATGTCTATCCAGCAGCCCTGCTTCTAATAAGGGGCCACTGCCCCACAGGAGCAGGTGAGACAGAAACAGAGGAAGAAAGGTTGTTATGTTCCATGAGAGAGATTCGCACAGTGTTAAATAGAGACATTGTTACAACCAGTTACTTTTCAGTAAATACTACATGTTCTCATACAGTAGACATCAGCCACTCATTGGGCACTCTGTAACACAAATACATTGTTTTCCCCCCTACAGAGACCTTATTAATAGCTGTTTTTCCTTTTCAGTATACACATTCAGTATTGATCCAAAAATATCAGTGCTCCAGAAATTGGTCTTGTTTCCATTACAGTATTTAGGTTTTCCAGCAAACACATACTGGCGACCCTGATTTCTTGGGTTTGTAACAGGAAATGAAGGCTAATTATTTCCCCTTTTTGTTTACTATTCACTAACCAAGGCTGTCCCCTTTGGATACAACCCACTGCCTCACACACAAGTGGCAGGCTCTGCTCCAGGTTTCACCAGACCTGAGCGCTATACTGGACTTAAGGGCCACACAGTGATGTCTTTTTCTCTCCCTCAGGGAGCCGAGGCTGTGAAAGAACCAGGAAAGCCTCGGCCACTTACAGAGTGACATGCACACACCTATAACAGCTGGTAGGATTATTCTAACCCATCTCCATTACACCCTGCTGGGCTCCGGACATGGTGCTCACTTGATACATACAGGTTGTGAAAACGCCTGGCGGGGGAGCCCTGCTTGCTGCCGACACTAAGTTCCACCTTCAGTCAAAGCAGAGTGTGACACCTGTGGCTCGTGTTTACCTTTCAGTGGTATCTATATTCTCTACAAACCAATAATCCAAACACTGTGGGTATAACCTCTTTCCACCCTTTTATTCTTTTTTTTCAGCATGTCAACTCTGCAGAGCTGTTTACATATATTCAACCCCAGCTTTCTAGGTATGCTGCATTTTAACTTTACTATCTAGGATGTTTTGATCGACTTCATAAATCTAGGAAAATAAAAATATTACTACTAAAATAGAAAAATAATGTTTTTCCTTTAAAAAAATGAGTGCAAATATACTGAAAATTTCCAAAAAAAACACAGATCAAATTCGAATTCTCTCCCTTGTTTTGGAGAAAGGATAAGACATTTTAAAGGGGACTGCAAACTACCTTGGTTATGGAGGGGCTTTTTCGAGACTTTGAATATAATATAATAACAAAGAGCCTGCAGAAGGTCCCTCCTGGTAAACACCCATATCTTCCACATCAAACTCTGCAGGCAGATATCTTTAGAAATTAGTTGGTAGTACCTTTAAAAAATAGTCAAAAGTTTCTGCTAATAGAACAAAAAGGCTTTGCACCTTCTAAACACAATTACAGTAAAAATTAAGTTAAAGCACTGTGGCATGTTCTCTTAACTGACACTGGTCCCTCTGAATATTCAAGTCATGAAGAGATCCACTTTTTCCATGCCAACCTGATTTCCTTATCCACTTTATGATTAACTATTATGGACTTCATCTTCATCTCTACCATTACATGAAGAGTTTCTTACAAGAGTGTAAGAAAGAGCGCATCCCATTCACACAGTTCTTCAGCCAACAATTGATGTGTCTGGGTTGTAACGCGGCATCAACATACAGCTTAATTGGGCTCCTCGTGCTGAGACGAGATTACAGCCAGAGAGAACTGTTCAAACACATTACACTCTTGTCTTCCTGCTCCTATGAAGCTAAAAGCAACCGGAGTTGAACAACCGCAGCAGCGGTCTCACGAGTAACAGCTGAAGTGGAGCTGCGCATAGCAAGCAATGAGTGTTTCACACCAACACATGACCATGAGGCAAATGTAAAGGGAGGACAGGATCTCATGTCAACTGAAAGAATGCAACATATTACCACAAAAGTTAAGAAGTAGGTAAAATAGATGAAGCACAATCATTTTATCTTGTGCTAGAGTATGGACGATACTAAAGCTAATGTGATCTACACAAGCCAAATGTAAGGATTGGCCAAGTAGCCATCGAAGACTGTGTTTCACCTGACTGTGATCAAGAGATTAAGAAACCATACACCACATGTACAGTATCTTGTGTGTGTGTGTGTGTGTGTGTGTGTGTATGTATATATACAAATATATATGTATATATATATATATATAACTTTGTTAATACAAATGCTTCAGTCTTTTGTTCTCTCTATAAACTCGATATGCTCCACAGCATTGAAACAGTGCCTTCACAGAACATAAGTTCTGTGAAGGCACAAAAGACGTATTTTTTTTAATAGACTATTTTCTGCAGAATTCCCACGTATTGTTCTGACACATGTCCTGTATTGTAGGAGTGCAGTGGCTCATGCACTTCAATTTCCCTGGTCATTAGGATTAAATAAATCAATATTCACAGAAGGAAAGTGAAAAAAATTTCAACAACACAGTTTTTCAGCATTTCTACTTAAATACAGTGTGAATGGTGAGTTTCTGGAAAAAAAGAGTATTGTTCAGAGCTGCTCAGAATACATGGAGCTCATCAGGTTTTGTCGATCAATCAACAACATGGTAACAAGGTTTGAAGCACAAAAAGTCCTCTTTTAAAATAGATGCCTCTGTGGTTTATTTAAATGGGTTAGAGGGTTAGAAGTGCTGATCTGGATAGTTCCCCACAACCTGTGAGACATTCTGGCATGGATTTGTATAAAGTGAAAGCAGGCTGACTATTTATTGGATTGGAGGGTGTGTTTTTAGGAACTTTCAAATTTCATCATCTGTGTTGAGATTATATGACACAACAGTTAGTAGGGCTGCATCTATAGCAGTAATTATAGTGGTATAGTAAAATATGTCAATTATAATTTCACAGAGCCCAAGGTGACACCTTCTAATGTCTTCTTTGTGTCCAACCAACTGAATGGCCAATTATTATATTTGAGATATTATAATATTATGCCTGAAAATGACTTGCAACAATTAACTTATTATAATCATCGCCATTTTATTTTGTATTTATCAACTAATTGATTCACTGACAAACTGTTTCAGCTCTAAGAGTTCATAATAGAGTAGTAGTATTTTTTCAGGTCTGCTGCTCTGTTGAATAAAAATACTATGAATAGTATTTAATGTTCTTTCTAGAAAGTAAACATTATTTATATATTATATTTTAGTAGCTGATTTAGTAGCTAATTTTGAAGTCTGGAAATAATCAATATCATTCTCAGCTCTTAAATGCATTATATAACATGTTTAACCTGCCTAATACCTGCCTCCTATAGTCGTCATCACACGAGTACTGCTATGCTCTGTACCCCTTTAAAGAGCTCTCATTTAGCAGCTAAACATTTTACTTTGTGTGCTGACGTGGTTTGTTTGGAGCAGAGTTGGGTGGCAGGAATGCAACGACGCTCCGCTCTCCTTCCTCTGTGTTATTGAGTTATTACAATGGCTCTTTAGAGAAAAGAGGGTCTTCTTTAGTTCTTACAACTTGCAGCTCTGCTAACTTCAAACCCTTAAATCTCCTACAGTACATCATCTGCCTCTCTGTATTGCTTCCCTCAGATTGGGCTGTGGCTCTTGAAGTTTTCTACCTGTTCTCTGAGCTCTTTGAGACTTCCCGGCCTGCACTGGGTTTGTCAGATTTCATAAAAGGGAAAGCTGTTAATGCATGCATCGCATGTTCTGACCCTCCCACAACAGTTGCGTCTTTTTGAAAGTGTAAACCTTTCCTGTTCAGATCTCTCTTGCCCACCGAGGGAGAGCAACTGTTATGGGAGGAGAGCAATTGTTTTACTTGCAAAAGTAGTAAAAAGAGGATAGATTTGAAAAACAGTCACATCCAGATGGGGCTATCATCTTCCCCCCTGCTCTTCCACCAGTTTGTGGATAACTTATAATGTTCATTATCTTGAAAACGTTTTCCTCTTACAGTTAATTATACTCCATTTTGATAAGTGGATGACTATTATGTCCTCTCTAATATACGAAATAGAAGATTAAATGATTTCAGGCTTCAAGTCCTGATGATCACACCATGACTAGATTGTCAACCCTCTGGTGAAGTCGTACCATCCTGGGCACTAGACATAAAGGAAATGTCTAATCAATCTATTATCCTCATTTATAATGAAAGAGTGTGGCCAAGTTGCCCCCCCCCCCCCCCTAAAAAACATTATCTTGATACAGGGAAGTGAATATCAGGACTTTCTGTTGGTGCAATAGATTAGTGGGCAGTGAAGGACGCTGTTTAAGGTATAGGTGCATTTTAGTGTTTGTGTGTGTTGAAGTGGGCAGATTCTGGATAGCGTGAGTGCATTCAATAAGTTGCTAATGCCACTGAAGGACAATCACAGATGGAGCTCCTATAATAATTAATGTGAGCATGGCAGGGTTCCAAACCCTGGGAAATAACCAAAGTGTGTTTGATCCACCCGCCTGTCTTTAATGAAGTGCAGAAGGCTAATTCAGTGTGCAGATTTAACTTCATTACTGCAGGTGAGGAGAGCCTTCGTCTTATTACACAGAAAAGAAGGAATGAAAAGGAAACCGGATGGAGACTGCATCACCTACTTTCAAATACTCTGGTCTCTCAAACTGCCCCCCTCTTATATGCAAGGCAAGGTTTTTAATTTGTTCCATAATAGAATTCATCTCAAGCATCTCTAGCCATTAAGTGTTCTGCATTTGTCGCAGGCTGAAGAGCAGGCGAGTGGGATGGATTTCATTAGGCAATCCAGGGCAATAGAGGAGCACAGACAGCTCTCTCCTCCTCTTTTCTTTTTAGTCATATTTTAGTATTCCTAACTCTTGATTTCATATGTCACTCTCAGTTTTTCATCCCTTCTCTGACCTCTACATCTTTCTGGTCTAATGTGCGAGAAAGCTTTTCCGTCTGCCTTCCCAGTGCAAGTTAGGCACTTATGGCTTGGGGGCTGAGGTTGGTGTCCTTTCAGCAGACATATTTTACCAAGTGAAACTCTGAGCTTCATAATTTTTGCCTTCTCTTGGCCATTTGCCCATTTATTATTACCTCATCTACACCATCTGCCCCTTCTGGGGGCAACATCAGGTTTTAGTGGACCTCTCACTGCATCTTAAAAGCATTAACTGTGGGTGGAAACTGATGGATGGTAATGGCCTATCTCAACATAACGTCCCTAAGCGCATCTCAAGTGGGCTGCGGGCTTCTTCCAGGTCAGAGGAAGAGCTGAGATATAAGTGAGATGTCATGGAGATCCATGAGTGAGGTAGGAAGAGAACCAAGTTGATTAAGGTTCTCTGTGCTTTGGATTTTAGAATTTAGAATTAGATTTTTTTTTAAGTTAGAAAGAAGTTATTCAAACCTATGAGGTACCAATCAGCTGGCAGTATTAGTGAAAGAGTGAAGAGACAAGTAGGGAGATGGAGAAAGGGAAAGGGAAAGGGGGAGGACAGCACAGGACAGGGGGTTTTAGGGGGGGGGGGGGGGCTAGGGCACCAGCATCCATCCCTAAGTCGGCCCCACGGGGATTCCCCCTCAGATAAATGGTAGGATCTCATTGGGAATGTGACTTAATGCCCAGGAAATGGTCATGTTTAATTTAACAAGCAGATGGCAGGGGCATCTGAAGGGGGGTGATACAGAGCCAAAGACAGTGATGAAGCAACAGCCTACAGCTCTGGTACAAGTGAGAGACAGTCAACTCCATGACAGAAGCCCTCTGTGTCCAACACAGAGAAAAAGATGAAAATATTATATAAGAACACTGCAAACACAAAAATGTAGTGGTTTAAACTTAACATCATGTTGGTATAAATATCCCTATAAAGTCAAACAAATCAAGTCAGTCAAAACAAGACTGACAACAAAGAACATCTAACACTGTAGAAATATTACATTGACAAATCAATATTTTTGTACATACATAAGTTTTGTACTTACTGACACCTTTAGTAAGTATTCATAGTGGTTGTCACCATGAGACTGTTTAACTAGGTTTTTAATGTATAATACAATTGTTATTAAAATTGAATAATATTGCATTTCATGCCAACAATCAATAGCACCAGTCTAAGTTAGACAGGTTCCAATTAGAAATTTCTTGCACGTCAACAATGCCAGATGTTAAATGTTAAGTATGCTTTGAAAACAACCAAGTATAAACCCACTGCTTACTTTACATTTAAACTGTGACTATGCATTTTGTATTCTAGACGCAGTGATACAAAAATGACAAAATAAGAAGATGCGTTACTCCTGAAATGCAATGTGCTTGTGGTGAAGCATCCCAAAATGTTACATTCTGCTGTATGCATGCTGTAGAAGAATATGACAACAAACTCTCGATGTACTAGGTTTTGCCGTGATGTTGTTCTAACACTGAGGAATCTGTGCATAATTTACATTGATTTTAGCTGTGATTCTAGCTATGTTTCTGTGAATGGGAGCCACGGGAAACACACACTGAGAAACCAAAGCAAACGGTACCAGGAGGTAAAAAACCTTTGTGATCCTTTCATGTCTCACAGCTCTTGGAATGGCATGGCTTTTGTGTTTGTTGTGAGTGGAGAGAGGTGATTGTGCGTCTTTCTTGCCTCAGGTAGTCCCTGCGACAGAGGATGAGGTTGGCTTTCGTATAGAGGGTGGAGCCCACCTCCCCCAGGCGGCAGTCACAGCAGGCACATTTGAGACAGTCCTCATGCCAGTATTTGTCCAGGGCCTTGAGCAGGTAGCGGTCTTTAATCTTGCGATTGCAGCCAGCACACCCCTTCTGTTTCCCTTTGGGCTGGACGGAGAGCATCGGCACACCTGTAGTGATAAGGAGACAAACAGCCATGCGTGATTTACGGCCCAGGAACACGAGTGACTTTTCATGTTCTCTTTTTGATAAGCCGGCTGCTTCTCGAGGCGTCTAAGCCTGGCCTCGCGCGCGGCCACAGCACACTGCCTACCTGCTTCATATGCATTAAAGAAAACATTCTTCCATGTAGATAGGCACACAGGTCACATTGGACTACAAAGCCCTGACTTACTTGTTCCACTAAAAACATGCTGTAATACAAAAGTTACATGATCACTTGCAGCAGGTACCAAAGGAAGGGGACGTCTAATGTATTTCAGACGATAAAAGACACAATGATTATTTTGCTTATTGTGGTATTTACAGCGAGCTGTGTAGTGCGTTAGTTACCTACCATTTCATCAAAGCCCATTTCACTCAACTGTCCACAGCTGTAAAAGCTCCTCATGGGCTTTGTTTGGTATAGATTAACATTAACCTTTTAAAAAGCCTCTGACCACAAAAACGCTGCTACCAGACCCCAGTGAGATATGTTATGGCCTAAGTGCCTTTTAGCATACACTCACTCTCTGTGTTTCATACAGACTCAAACACACACACACACATTTGCGCACACAAACCACAAACACACATACAGTGTTCCCTACTCAGAGCATTACAGCCTTTCCTCCTTTTACACTTATCTGTACTCATGTGTCTGCAACGAGCGAGCCTAAGTTACCAAACTCGCAAATTGCCCTGCTGTCACGCAGGTCCCCTTTAAGCGCGCCTTTTAGCCTCCTAAAGGACAAATAAAGTCCATTTAATAACTGCACTAAACACTAATAGTCTATGTGTGGTTGACATTTGTGTTTGGACTAAAAGCCCCCCTCAGGCCACTGGTGGTACAGAGGCAGGGGTGTGCAGCTCCCCTCTGTAGCACTAACAGGTCTGCCACAGCTGAAAGCACAAGACAACAGCTCTTAAGACACTCTCTCACACACTGAGCTATTGATCCGCCTAAAAGAACACACAGTGGACGCCACTTGCCACTCTACTTTCAAAACACATTTCTCTCTCTCTCTCTTTCAAAAAAAAAAACTGGACACTCTGCATCGCAGGGGGTTAGGCCAGCGTTGTGTGGGTATCTATAAAGGCCCAACGTTATGAGTTTTATTTGAAATATCGCTGTTTTACCGTTGCACTTGTCCAGAGCAGATTGAGTTTTTATTTTCATTTCTTTAGCAGAAAAGTATGCACAACTGCTGCAGTGTAATGTTAAGTGTGAATGGGGTCATTCTGTAGTTAGCTGCCATTTTACAGTAACTTCTGTGGTTTGCTCGGTGATAAACACAACCTCAGCTGGTAACAAGGGACTGCTTCACTCTGGCACTGTTTTTCACTGCTAAAGCCTGTCAAGTTCGTTCTCTTTCACAGAAACCTTCTACTACTTTTCAAAGGACTTCTTTGGAATAGAAAAGCATATTTTCTCTCTCTCTTTCGGTCTCTCACACACACACACACACACACACACACTCATATCGGCATGCCTAAATGGACTTGCAAAGTACCTTATTGGATCCAGATTTGCTCTGGAATTTTTGGCCATCCACACATCAATAATGCTGTGAATGTAATATAATTAGCATTTCCCCTTTTAAAAAAGAGGTGAAAGAAATAGGAGTGCTTGTTAGTCAAATTTATGGCTTTGGTTTATATGTCAGTAAGTGCTCTGGTGGTGTTGAGCCATCTTATTTCTTTATCAGAAGTGGAAAGGGGAGGCTTATTGGTTCAGTGCTGGTGATGGGAGCCATCAATTAGTGTTCTGCCTGCCCTCCAGCTCCCTCACCTCCCTGCCTCCCCAAAACAGGCCCCTTGAAGCTGGCACATTAGGATCACAAAACCTGCTATAAATACCAATGTTCAGTGTAAATGAAGCTAAAAAGCTTCAAATTCAAGCCACACTGACTAAGGGCGGACTCTTCTACTTGCATTTCATGGCTTGTTAGGGGAGCTCTCTGCAGGTACGCCAACAGTGCTCGCCTGACAGACTTCTACAGAACTAAAAACATTCTTAATGAGGAGAGAGAAAATGCTTGTGTATGTCCATGCCTGTGTACATGTGTGTGCTTTAGAGCTTGTGCAAAGAAAAAGAAAGGAGTTGCTGCAATTCCCTCTGGGATCACAAAAAACCTTTAACTTGCCTTTTATGACACCTAATTAGTTATTCTTCTCAATATCTTTGTTTTAAATAACAGAACTAATTACACAAAAATGTCGTTCCTCCACCTCCAGAGAACTACTCCTAATTGGTTGAGACCACCACCCGCCATACACTCCTTAAACATCATGTGTGTGTTTTACATCACCTTTGAAAAGGCCAAAGCTTAACCTACCCTGGAATTACCATATGCTGCTCACCCGGGATGCACACCCCGGTTTTGCTTAAAACCCAGCTCAGAATCATCAAAGTGACAACACTCTCTGTGTCATAGGGCGACCTAGGTTCTGTGTTTGCAGTTAGTCTGACATTCATATCTTCTTGCATATGTCCTGGTCCTTCAGGCTTGACTGCAAGAGAGATGTCTCAATGGAAGAATGTCTAATGTCTGCCAGGAAACTAGTTTGCACATTCAACTGATGCCTCTTTCTGGAAGCCATAGCAGGGAACAAACATGGGTTTGATGTCTTCTACTAAAGAAGCCTCTGGAAAAACAGCTTTAATAGTAGTGTAGCAAGCACTAGCTCAAACCCACTAAACAAAGAGCAGTGACAGGGGAAAAAGTGTGTAAAGTAAATGTCTTTTCAATTCCCTTAATGCCATGATACATTTTCTTGCACCTGTCACCCCTCCCAGTGCTATGTGAAACTGTGGAGTACAACAGAACCCCCCCATGCTTGCCACCTCCCAGAAAGAAAAGCTGCATTATGAAAGGAAGCAGCATACTAGGAGGCAGCCTCCACTTAATCCAATCCATTTAACAGATACAAGTGCCACTGACCTTCCAGTGTCATTTGATGTCACCAAAAGCATGCCTGTCCACATCACGATTCATTCTCCAACATTTTACCCCTCAAAGTGGAGAGACAGCACTTGCCCTGCCAAATATCCTTCCTGAGAAGGAATTTAATTTGCTATTAGTACTGTGTGAAAAGGTCTGTCATCTCTCCCTTCTTCCATCCATCTACTTTCTTTAAGATTTTATCTTTCAAGAATATGTACAGTTAGTTTTTCTCAGCCCAAGCAGTCTGTCAGAGCATGTATTTTCCATTATAGAGATAAAATCCGATTTCTGTGTTACCCCATTTACACTTCCGTCTTTACAGCTATCAAAGAAATCCCATCAGTCTGCTAACCTTTTTTCTTATATTTAAGATTTTATAAGAAACTACGCTGTTTGGAGCACTCAAGGAAATGTTTGAAATTAGAGAAATACAATTGTCACATAGACGTGGCAAGGCCCACAGTTTCTTCAGATTGGACAAGAGTGCGTGAAAAGAACGATGATTTGCTCAGTTCCCCCCTTTTCCTATCATTATCACTAAAATGGCTGCTATTTTTAAAACAATTTAGCAGGTGCTTGGATATTATGCCGCTTACAGTAATGTAGGTTTCCTATGAGTCAGTGAGCCATCAGCCATGCTATGTCATGTCATGCGGACTAAAAGAAGATTGGCTTTTGCCTTGGCAACAACTGGTGTGGGTGCAAAACCAGGAAATAATAATAATTCACATCACTTGCTAAATTCTGCACTGCCATGTGTGTCTGTATTTCTTCTGTCTCATACGTAGGCCCACAACAGGCCCTTATTTTCATGATCGATTATTCTGCTGATTATTTTCTGGATTAATTGATTGTTTGATTCCAAAATCAAAAGATATTCAGTTTACTGTCATATATGACAGAGAAAAGCTTCAAATCCTGAAATATGAGAGGCTGGAACCAGGAAATGTTTGATATCTTTGCTTCATAAGTGACTAAAATTATTAATCGCTTATCAAAACAGTTGCTAATTACTTTTCTGTAGGTTAATCGACTAATCATTGCAGCTCCACCGATCACATTTTGCAATGATGAACATTTGAAAAAATGGATTCAGCAAATGTTTGCTTGATAAATGACTGAGCTGATTAACCAACTACTAAAATAAATAATTTTAATAATTTTAATATTCTACTAATTGATTAATTATTTCAGTTATAGTATCACTTGCATACAACAAAACTGTAAGGCAACAAATTCACGGCGTCCTTCACTACACTACTATACACATGATCCCAGTGGAACAGCTGCTCTCACAGGCACTCAACCTTAATGGCAGAAGGGACAGTTACATCTGATTCTGTGTTTTTATAAAATGTCTTTTGATCAATTAAAAGCACTGACACCATGGTGAGAGGCAGACTTTGCTGGTTCACTGGGAGGTAAAGGATCTTGATGAGAATCACTCAGCCTTCCTGACACATGGGGAGGGAGGTGGGCTTTCAAGGAGGTGGAAGCTGGCCCTGGGTGGGCCTCCTCTCAGGGGCCCCTATAATTCCAACTCCCAGCTGCAGCAAATAACAGAGTGTTAGCCACCAGCATGGTGAATACACAGACTGGGATGCTCAGGGAAATTAGATACTACACTAGCAAATGATTGCATTTAGCTGAAACAAGTGCATTTGTCATCATCATCACCACCATCATCATCATCATCATCATCATCATCATCATCATCATCATCATCATCATCATCATCATCATCATCATCATCATCATCATCACATCATCATCATCACCACCACTACCACCACCACCACCATCATTTAATTCAAACCACTCCTGCACAAGACATCAACTGGACACTAATGGCCTTTGATGAATCTATAAACTGCTGTATAAGGTTACCAAATCATTGCACATCAACCCTGCATGACTGAATAAATCATCTTAAATAAATCTAGCCAAATAGTATTTTTGTATTATATCATATCATCACTCCTATAAGAGATAAAACAATATAGAACATCGAAAAAATACAATGTTGTTATTTTATTCCAAAAACTATCATCAAGTCTGCAGTTTAGAAGCAACAGGGGCTGATTTAACCCCGACTTTTATTTTTCAGCCACCAATGTAAATGCTGTGGCCATGGCAATCCCAAATAAAATTTGTCCTCAGGCCAAGGTGTTTGCCTTTAAGGTTAATAGGGATCTCATGCAGATGTCTTGCCATTGTGTGCATGAATCAGCCTCTTTCATTCAGCTTCCGTCATCGCTGTAATTGAGCCCATAGACACGTTTCTCTATTGCCAAGACAAAATACAAGACATCTGGTAATAATATCAGCTGGAATACACATGCCGGTTGAAAGCAGTCTGATGAGTGCTTTCTGAATGATAAGCAAAATAAAGACCACTGATTCACTGTGTGATTCATGTTCCTGTCCTTAGCTGGAGCATATGCAATGAGTGCAAGAAAAGATATGCATGAACTCACAGAGAAAAGCTCACAGAAACACAGTCTCTCTTAAATAAGGTAGTTTTCTTACAAGGCCCAAGTCAATATTACTTTTATTATTATTATTTTTTCTTATAGTTTCGCTGTAAGAGCCTTCTGTGTTACTGTACTGCATGCTACATTTCCAGATGGTTGTGTATGAATACTGGGGTCTGTGAGGTGATTTCTGGGACTGTATGCATGCTATGATTATGACATAATTAACACCCACAGTAAGTGGTAGAGAGAGCAGACAGGGCTGGTGTGGATGAGGAGGGGACTGTTCATTAACAAGATGCACTCTCCCAAACTTTGCAGCTTGCAGTGGCTAATAAGCCCCAGTGAAACAGAGCACAGCCGTCCCTTGCATTGACCCTGGTACAGCCCAGGATAAGGGAGGGTTTTGTCTCCAGGAATAATTGCTCTTTTCACATGTTACAAGTGTCCTGACCCCCACGGTCGGCAGCCACTTTCCCTACCATAATTACTCCTGATCCGCTCCAAATGAGTCAGCCGCATTAGGGCTGCAATAACACTGGCCGAGCTTCAAGCGCGGCATGGGGAGTCTCAGCAGAGCAGCCTGGAACAGGACTGCCTTTTCTCCCAGTCCACGGTCATTTCCATCACGTCAGAGGTGCATTTCTTACACTTGAAGTCAGCACGAAGGCCCTGGGCCCTTTTCTGAGGCTTACAGAAGGCATTGTTAGCTCCTGGTGCTCACTGCTCACTGTGGTTTGGCAGCAGACTCCATCCCAATTAACAGAAAACTTCATTAGGGTGTTTTTCCACACTTTTCAACCCCCTATTATTTTTAATTTATTCACATGGGGTTAATTAAAAGAAATGTATCACAGAGATATGCAACAGCTTTCTAATTAAATTCATTGCTGCTTTTTTTTTTTTTTAAGACACCAAACTGGCAGAGTTTCCAAATTATTACAGAAGGCGACTTGTTCCAACACTTGGTCGCTCAGTAGTGGGGTGAGATTAGAGCTCTGCAAGGTAAGCTGTCAACAGCAGAAACAGTGTGAGAGAGGGGGAGATGGGGCAAGAAAATGAGTGTGGGAATAAGATGAATGAGGAGCAGGAGAAAAGACACAAACATTTGTGGTTTTATCATGGAGGGTTACCCCTTATAAACCCACAAGAGGACATTTGATATTGCATCTAGCCAGTCAAATGTGGGGCGTAATGTTTTGTCTGCTGTTGGTCTGAGGTGTTTAGTTAAATCTGACATTTTACCATTGTTCATTTAAATGCAAGCTGTCAATAACCGAGAAGGTGAATGCATCTCCATCTTAAATCCTCGTTCAGTAGGTGTGAGATTAACTCCATTTTTTTGTCTGCATTTGAGAAAAATACATCTATTCTCATGCGTTATGCTTTTAAACTTTGATAGACGAGGCAATCGTATCTGCCACTTCATGATTCCTGGCAAAAAATAAAATAAAATAAAACATCAAACCATTAGACCTGTCACAGCCACCTTCCGCCATCCGGAACAGAATAATGCACAAACACTTTTAGTCCACATTAAAAATGCATTTGGAGAGGAATAAATGTAGCCCTCTAAAGTTTGTGTCACTCATGAGGTCAGGAAGTGATGTACAAAATCTTCCCCACTCTCCAGCAATTACTGCACACTTATTATTTCAAAGGATATGCCAGGAGACAGGTGTGCCATTCAGGGTCCTCAGTGTGTCGAAAATGGAGGGGAAGAAGGAACACCATACTGTGGTGCACTGTGTGACGCTCTTTAATCTTGAATAATGCAAATTCCCCACAGGGGGCAGTTATTTGGCAGCACAAGCCTCTAATGTCATTCAAGCACCTTCTCCCACACCTGATGGGGTAAATAATGAGGGAGGTTGGTTGGGTGCAGTTAGGGAAGAGGTCTCCATGATGTCGTGGGATGGTAAACTAAGCTGTCTCATGTAGTACAGCCTATCCTAAATCTCAAAAGAGAGGCATATTGTAGATGACGTTTGATGTTTCATTATGAAGATGGCTTGCTTTTAATGAACACTTTTATATTACCTCATAATATATCGACCCTCCTTTTCCTCAAGGAGTGATTCTCGTTACTGGCTAAAATCAAATGGCACTTCAACTAGAGAGAACTGGTCAAATAAAATAAAATTAAATGAGAGCGGTGTGATTGGAATGGGGAGGGGTCTAAGGTCTTAGAAACAAGTTTCAGTTGATGCTTAGTTCAGTGGGAATGTGTGTGGATGGTGGCTGTCATTTACCTCTGAATTTGTAGTTGAAAACATCATAGTTAAACATTGATTAAATCACAAACCTCAATATCCCAAACCTAATCTACTAGCTTTAAGAGGGGAAGAGCTACCCCCCCTCCCGTTAATCACAGACTTTAATTAGCTATTTAAGATTTGATTTACTGAAGGTCATCCAGTAAGAGATTAGTTCTCAGCAAGTTGGCTCTTATTTAAGAGAAGGCACCCCAGGCTTTTCTATTTACCAACAAGATAACTGTAATATCATAAGAAAGTGTGAAGTCTCCTTCCTTCTTTGTTTCTCTAAAAGCAGCTCTTAGGAGGCTCTTAATTGTGTTGCGTTTGACCCTAAATAAATGCATGTGACATTTTGTTTTTGCCACAAAAAAAGCCAAGTAAAGATCATTTTAAGTTGGATTAGAACTACATATTGTGTTATCGTGCGTTTAAAAAAAGAAGAACTGTTAAAGGCCTACAAAAGCCCACCAGCTGGAATGCAGGTAAGAAGAAGGAAAATGGATTAGAAATAGAGAAATATAAATATCTGTCCGTAAACTCTTACTTAAGGTCAAACCTACTTATTGACAGTAAACCTGCGAAAAACTGAATACTGTAATGGGAATACAATAGACATTTACAGTGAAAGACGGCTGAAAGTCTAACAGCCCGGCTAGCAGCCCCTAGGGGCGGTGCTGCTCCTTACACCCATCAAGAACAAAGTCCCTTTCACTGACCAATCAACACTGACATCCTCAGAGCCACATACTCACATAGACAGGGCCAAAAACAAATTAAAAACACTCAGCAACAATGATCAGGGCTTTAGCGATGGGAAAATGGCATCGGCAAGAATTCCTGCTGGTACTGTGATGTATGCACTACAGAGAGAATTCAGCAGGCTGAATTCTACAACTGTATTATTACAATACTACAGTATTGTATATCTGCTGGTGTCACTAGACCCTTGTTTAGCATAGACCAGTGCTAATCAAGCCAATCAACACCTGATTCACACCACTTACAAGCACATGGATGTATGTGAAAATCGTCAACCACTGCTCCCACATGTGTTGCCACCTTGGAAAGTAACATCACTCCACATGTTTGCCTCTAATAGAGGAAATTCCATGAGAACCTGATGAAACGGTGTCATTTTCATAAAACACTTTTTACCCTCATCTAAACCCCTAAACTCGGCGTAGTTTACATGTGGTTCCCTACTCCCCAACAAAAACAAGATAGTGCCGGCACAAACACACACATATTACCACCACACTGACAAATTGCTTATTAACTTATTGCAGATATATTGGTATTTGTGTAGATGTCGGCCAATGTGTTACAAGAGATTTCAACCTGAGAGCACTGACATGTTTATTTTTCAGCTATAAAATGTCCTGCTCAGTATGTAACGTGGTCACAATTAAAAAAAATAATCTAAGGAATCCATTTTCATAAGATTGATTGTTAGATTATGTGTGATATATCGTCGATATATCGTATCATATTTTTTTAAACTCCCCAAATATTGATATTGGTGTCGGCTTTAAAAATCCACTATCAGTCAGGCCATAATACACACAAACATACATGCGTATATACATATGCATATTTCGTTTACACAAATATGCATCAAGGGACTGTTTCAGGAGGAGTTAAACAAGACCTCTTCAACACTGAATGAATAATAGCATATCTTCTTGCATTAAGAACGAAAGCACTAACAGACATCCATGCAATTATGATTCGAGATTTAGTTCACACATGAATAATGCACTATAGTAAGTATAAGTGGTTTATTACTGCAGGTAGAATATTAAACGTTTTATTCTGTAACATTTTTTGGGCGTCTTGACACGTGCACTCAGATGCCAAACAACCACAGCTGGTGACATTGTAGTTTTGACATTTGCTCGTCTCAAGAACTTTGCTGCATGTCATTCCACTTTCCCATCTTTCTTGTCGTCTTCACTAAGCCTATGATGACAGAATGAAGGAGAAAGAATAAGCTTTACAGAGTGCATCAGAATGTGTCAGAACAGAGAGCACAATAGGTAAACAGGTGAATAAAGAACTTTATGTGAATGACATGTTGCAGGAAGTGTGCACGTGTGTGTTTATGGAGGCATCGATGTATGTTCCCATCGACATGCGTGCAGGCAAAAGCAGCTCGAGAGAGTTAGCTTTGCAGTGACAAGCGGCAGTTCGACATGCTTCCAACATGTTCAAACATGAATAACTGACAATACATATACTTGGTGGGTCATAGTCATTAGAACTAGATTCATATCCATCCATCCATCTATCATCAACCGCTTTTCCTGTGTACAGGGTTAGATTAATATGTTGTTGGTAAATATGGTAATATTTTTACACCTGCACAACTATAGATGAATTTTTTGGGGTTTATTTTCTGCCGGTGAGGATAGTTTTGAGCGCATACAACATCAACATTACTTCTGTGCATCTCTGCATTTGTCCTAGAGCTTGATAGAAGACATTATTTCTCCAAGGTTTTTTAAAGAAACGATTAATCTCAACTTGTCAGCTTCTTTGTGGATTTTATAAAAGATTTCATTGTAACATTTGGACTGATGTGTATATGCCCTTAGAGTTATTCATATGATTTTCAATGTGGCCCTTATATGTCTGCAGCCTTCACTATTCTTACACATGACACAACAACATACCAGAAATTCTTCTTGGCATTGAAAAAAAAATCATTTGGAGTGAATAACAACAGAGGTTAAGACTTTGGACAACACATCAGGGATCGACCGTTCCCAGTGATGCATGTGGTAGCCAGATTATGTTTTTTTTGAATTTGTATGATAACATGACTAGCATGTGGCCTAATAAAAGCAATGCTCTTACAGCTCAAGAGTGCATAATTGAGTTTGTGTGCCACACTGATGAGTGCAGCCATTTACATCGAAGGTAGGTGGGCGCGCTCGCTAACACTGTCTCTTAAGTCTCGATTCAGTTGCTTTGAATTCCACTAAAATTATGGAAAATGATATACATCTCGAGCACTCGTAGATGTGAAACAATCAGGACTGATATGGATCTAGAGGTGTAGTAGTGGTGACAGATGAAATTGTCTCCAGTGGGAATTCTGCGTTTGTAAGATCAGAAACAGATTAGATGGAATTAAACACTCGCAGCTGTAAACGGTGTAAATGTGATTTTGTGTTAATTTGAGCCTGGCTAAACTGAATAATGACAACATCTTTAGTATGATATGGATGGATTACATCTGTATCAGGGAAGATTCATACTGCATGTTTTGGTACTGTTTTGTTATGTGTATGCAAATAAAAAGGGAGATTTACCTGCATAATCTGTGTACTGGTTACACACTTGTCTCTTTGACAATCTATGTTTAAGACAAAAATGGAAAAGTACTGCAAAGGTGAGGCAGGTGCCTGTAATACAAAAAAAATATGGTAGTGACTTAAGAAATATCAAACGAAGCAATGTGTTTGTAATATTGTTCAGAGCCCAGAGCACAAAAACCAGACGTAATTTCAATATTTGAAATGGGCAAGTTTAATTTTGAAGTAAGAGCAAACCAATAAGCTGAGAAAATAGCAAATACAGGGGTGCAAATTGCATTCCTTTGGAAAAGTGAAAAGACTTAAAGAACATATAAAAGTAATCTCCAACTGGAAATTAGAAATCAACCCTCAGAAACCAAATAACAGAAAAGAAATATTACTGTCCACTTTCTAAATCAATATAACACCGCTACAAGACAGTATTACCATGGTAACACCGTTAAAGAATGAAGCAATTCGTATTATTTCAAAATAAAAATCGGAGCCTGAAGCCCAAGTTTTATTACAGCAGCCGACAGATTACCAGTCTGTATTCATATGAAGCATTGCTTTTCAATCACATGCTTTATGAATGTACAAATTTCACTGGACAGGATGATAACAGGGTCATAAATTAACAAGCAAAGGTAACCAGAAATGTATCAGTAGCTGGAGGATTTCTCTTCTGCTGAGGTCTGTGATGAGTGTGCTGTAGTTGTGTAAATGCCCAGCAAAAATATGACTTCAGTGTGGACCCACTTTCTTCTCCTGCGGTTGGTGAGAAGAAGGAGAGAAAATAAACGAGTTGCTTTTTACACTCAAATTAGACGCAAATTGGAACCTTCATATCATATAGGGTGAAATAAAATGTTGACGCAGAATGGGTACATGTGATGCTATGCTTTACTAACTATGACCTGCATATTGAGTCATTTCACAGAGCAGTGCCTGTGTTGCCTTTACAGTCCTCCGTGCTCTCAGACTCTATGCTGTACCAGACAGTGTGTATTACAAGTTAGCAACTGCATCATCTTAGAATATGGTAATTAGTTTACGACGTGTGTGTAACTTGTGATGGACAAGACAGACAATATGGGCAGGTGGCTACATACCACATGAAACTAACCTGAGACATATTTTGGGTTTGATCCATGTAAGTTGTGATGGAAGTTAGACAACTGACGGCAGTCTGTCTGAAATGTTGTGTTACATTTTTGACTCTTCATAGACTGATACAGTGGGGAGTGATTTGTTACAGGCAGATTCTCTCAATGGAGCTAAGATAAGGGGGCCACAGAGATTCATTTCTGGTTATTGCTTTTGTAGCACAAATTGTTGCAGGCTTTTCAAAGAGAAGTCAGAGTTCAAAAACAGTCTGCCAAACAAGCAGCAGCATTACTGTGCTGCCAAGTAGGATCGCAGGCTTTGAACACGAGACCAGACACACTCATGATCTGTTTTATAGGCCACATAAGGACTGAAATATGAACACTTAAGCAGAACGCGCACACACACACAAACGCAAAGGGGCATAATAGTGAATCAATCAACAGAAACAGACAGTAATCATACACATACACCCATGTGCCCACCCAAAACACCGACCCACACCTCCTTCTCGCGTAAACACACATTTATTTGTGCAGGCACTAAGTGGATACATTAGACAAGAAGGTTTGAATTGACAAGCCTATAACTTGAGAGGCAATAAACGCTAAGAGGCACCACAATGAAAGAGACCAGATCCAAGCAGCTCTGTTGACAACCTGGCCAAAATGCTGGAGCTGATGGTCGGGACCAGCAAATAAAGGGTGAAGCTTTTAGGCAATGAGCAGCAGGTGATCTCAGCTTTTCTGCAAGTCCTAATGCTCCTAAAAGCCACTCTCCCTGGTTCTGTAATTGGGCATCAGTAGTTAATGTAGTATTGACTGCATTACATGCTCCTGTGCATCCTTTCCCACTAATGCCATTTGCATCACCTTGTACATTTACCATATTGCTTAGCCAATAACTGTTAAAAGCAATCTGAATCATGAATCATATAGGGAACTTTTAGTGAGACAGACATCCAGAGGAGACAATTTACAGTTGAGTTAATTTAGATACATTTGCAGCACAACATGGATTCAGCCAGACAGACCAATTTATGTCTCTGCCGCAAACCTTTTATTGGTTTTTTAGACGTGTAAGTGAAAGGATGCTCTGCTAAGAGATATGAAATATCCATTTTCAAACATAAATAATGGGTTACAAATGCATCCATTACTTTTGGAGAAGGAGGGACCCTGGATGAACTCAAATGTACAAAAGCTATATACTGTACTTTGAGAAATAACACCGAAAAACGTGTTTTATGGTGAGTGCAGGTTGTCATTGTGTATGTCAGCAGGTGGTTTATTTTGTGTGAGCAAAACAACCCTCAAAACACTCTTTTAGTGTCAGAAAAAAAGAACAACATCAGAGAATAACTTCTAAAGCATCTAGTACTCCATATAGTCTCCATCTGAATAATCATGTTGGATAAATGTATTTAAATGCACATACAGAGAGCACCATTTAGACCTGAAAGTGACGAATGCACTGCACATCTCAACATCAGTTTAATCCAAAATGGGACGTCATTAGAGGCGAGTTTGACTTAAATTTAAATTAATTAGATTGCCTCACCCATTAACCTAAATACATTGAAATAGATAAGTAAAGCAAGTAGGCCTATTTGGATGGAAAGTGAGTGAACGTTGCGCGGCGCTATCCATAATTTGCAATCAAGTTAAAAGCACTTTGCTGTCATCTCCCATCCCGTGGTGATGTCAAAGGCTGCCTCGCTAACTTCACAGACGCAAAAAGCACTTAAGAGGAGGAAAGAAACGACGAGCCACATGCACTGCAGCGTCTGTGGAGTATCCTCAAACTCCGGGTTACACATCAAAACACTACAGACAAATCTGGTCTAAATGAGCATGCAACTCCTCCACACTGAACTGCAGTATGGCAGGCTATTTGTGTAAGCGCACCTCAACTTCGTGGCACAGAAAGCAGGCACAGCATTCAGGCTTCTTCGCGGAAACACGGACTACATGGGGTTAGGAAAAAGCCAAAATAAAACGCAGGCTGGGTGCGCAGGGTCCGGGGCGACGGGGAACACTTGACGTGTAAAATAGCCGTAGTTTTCCGTGTTACTCCCCAGGTTATAGCATCCCACGGTCGAAGATGTTACTCACCCTCTTCCTTGTCCAACACCATCGTCCTGAGGAACGAGGAGTCCTTCCCCGGGCGATCCGTCCTCGGCTCCAGCAGGCTGCACCGCTCGGTCTGCTCAGAGCTTCTCCTGGAAATGGCTTTGAAACGCGCGGTTGACTAGACTACGCCTCGATAAATCAAAACCCTGGAAAGATGAATTGCCGTCTGCACACGTTTTTTTTTTCTCTCTCTCCCTCCTATCAATAATAATTCACACACGGAATACGGTGATATACGCGGCGAGATCCCCCAATCCGGACTGAACTGTAACGCAAATAAATAGCGATCAAACCGCGTTGGTTGCTCTTGATAAATTCCATGCGAAAAAAAGGCAAAACAATGAAAAGCGATATAAATCTAGTGTCGCCTATCTGTTAACTGTACACACGCGGACGGAACAGACGCTCAGACTGAACGGCTGAGCTCCTCTCGCTGGTAATATTCTCTCTTTCTCGTTCTGATTTGCTCCGAAACAGCAACTATAGTCAAACAATCCCAATTGCAAATCTGACAACTGCTAAAAGCAAACTCACGCCGCCTCTCTCCCAGTTTATGTGCCGCGCTCGCCTCTGCTGCTACTGAATAAATGCGCGCAGTTTCCAGAGACCCTCGGATTCCCCTGTTAATTAAATCAATTCATTATGCTCAGATCTGATTAGCAGCCCTTCCCCCCTCTTTGAATCAATTATTCAATACACAAACATAATTGCTTGTGCCAGAGGTGTCTAAGTATTAGCTTATTTAACTCCAAGGACACTAATTACCCCTAGGGCAAGGGAACTTTTCTCATTAATTCTGACAAAACACAAAAGCACAGCTAAGGGAAAGTGTGTGTGTGTGTGTGTGTGTGTGTGTGTGACTGGTCTGCCTGCCAGTCTGAATGTGCGTGATAGAGAGAGAGAGAGAGAGAGAGAGAGCAGGAGCGCGCACGCGCGTGCATGTAAGGTTATATTGATGCACGTGCGCACGGACGCGGGTGCGCGTGTGTCAGAGAGAGAGAGAGGGCGAGAGAGAGAGAGAGAGAGAGAGACATTGAAGGAGAGTGATGCTGCTCCGTCGGTGCCTGGTACAGTTGGAGTACACATAAAAATGCTTATTGTTTTTCTGCTCCTTACTTTTTTTCCCCTGCAGAATTTAATAGAAATAACATCTAATTGCGGTCTATTTAGCAGTTAATTAGTGTCCAGACTCAGTTATCATACAGGCTGCAGATAAACAGGCGTTTCAAAAGAGACAGCACAACAGATGGGCTGCGTTTTTGATTAGTGGGTAGATAGAAGGTTCAGTTTCGAATCTGGTAATATAATTGTTGCCTGTTATTGCCAAGATGAAAGTGTTGCTGTTTCATGGTGGAGCCTTAAATAGCACCACTTTCACTTGCCCTGCGGAGACTGTTAACCAATTAAGGGTGAGATCCAACAAAGATTAGCCATTTAGGAGAGTGGAGTGGAGTATAGCTACAATAATGGTGGTTCGTCAGCAGCCAGCAGGCTGTCTGTGGTGTGAGCTTGCTCAGTCTGTCCTTGCCTTCTGTTACATATTGCATCAGATATGACAAACCTAGTCTAAGCGCATTATCATTAGCTACTTTATAATCACATCATTGTGATAATGAGTAATTGCAATAATAAGTATTCTCAAACCATTTCAGTTCAATGGCCCTTTTTAAGATCTGCATTAGACCACATTTACAAGAAGATTTTGTGCAGTGGAATCTCTTCTTTGAGGAAGTATACCTGTATAAACTGGAGTGGAGGTAAAAATAAAATATGTGAGCTTGATTGAAAATAATTGAATCCACATGGAAATGCATTTATTTCAAGGTGAAGTTGAAGTACAATATACACATGCTTTCCAATTTGATAATTATCCTGCCCTGCATTTGAAATAACTTTTTATTATAGGTCCTGCTAATGTGCTCATGCACCACAAATCTAAGGTGTAAAGCTCACTGTACATAGCCCATAGGGATAATGTCAGTTCTCAGGGAAGCATGCTGTGGTGAGATTGGGTTGGCCCTGAAATCAATGGACTGATCCCACTCTGTCCAGCTTCCTGGCTGACATGCTTGACTTTTCATCTCCACGGTCACATAGATTGATGACTTATGACCGGGAATGTATGTTTTCTGACCTCTAGTAAAGTGAGTGACACATAATTAATCCAATCACACAGAAAACTGGAAAGGAAAAGGGGAAAAATGGTTTAGTATCATCGGGGATTGACTTCAAATAGCCATTTGACATTTGAATGTGAAACAAACCCATATAAAATGGCGTGTGTGTGTGCGAGAGAGATGGGTAATAACAGATGGAGTCACCACAATCACCTCACTATTACACCAGGTTTTGGAGTCTACATATTATAGAAAATCATGTAGCTGAAGAAGTTTCATGTGTATTCAAGTGTCACTGGTATTTGATCCTCATTTGGGCAGCTGAAATAGCTGCATAGACCATCGGTCCAACTGTGAAGACATGAGCAGGTTGCACAGTGGCTCTCAATCAGGCTAGTTCTCATCAATATAAATTACCAACATTACCTTTGTGTACAGACACAACATTTTGTGTGTCTATAATACATGGCTCATGTAGGGCATGGTGTACTCTTCAGCCCCTCTAACAGTGTCTTGAGTGCAGACCCTTTCCCACTCCACATCCAGCAGCGGGGTCAGTACATACTAGAAACAAGCCCCTGAGTGGGGTTCTCTGATACACAGTTAATTAAAATTCATTTCTGAGCATGCATTAACCATGCCCATCTATTTATGGGCAACTCTCAAATGCAGCCACTACAAAACAGTGCTCTGTAATTAACCCCACCTAATCAGATAGCGCACTAGTGTTGTGTTCCTATTCGTCCTCAGGCACACAGCCATTGGACAGAGGTTTCACAGAGAGGATGAGCCCATTCTATAGTTCAGAATGGCTAAGCAGATTAAAACCTCATATCAAACATGATATTTACAGGCAAGGCTCAGTGGAGAGTGCTCCTTTTATGTGGGTTGGGGAGAGGCTTCGGGGCTGGGCTTTTAAAGCCATGTCCCTTAATTGTATTCTGGCTAAGTGGGATGAATGGTCCTTTTTAATCAGACCACTGACGGGGCTCTGCGTTGTAAAAATATAGAGATGGTGCCTGATAGTTAAGATGCAGAATGATATGCTTTTAGTCCAGGTTTCTCAGCTTCTAGCAATATTCAAAAGCAATCAAGCATTAAGCTGACACCTGTAAACATCAGTGTGATTTCCCCTGGTGTTTCTACTACTGTAGCAAACAGCAGTTTGGTAAGTAATTGTTCCAAATAATATATAGTAATGTCACCATCTTTGCATTGAGTTTAGGCCTGTAAGGCAGACATTCAGTTACTGTTAGTGAATGTACACTGTGCTTAATATGCATTTTTATGCTCGGAGAGAAAAGCATTGCCTATTACTTGAATGAAGTTTCACTGAACAGTGAGACCTACTTTGTTTCTCTGAGATTTAAGGTTCTGCTCCTCCTAGTGGCTGCTCTTGGCTATGCTCCCCCCAGAGTTGTACACAAATGGGTTTGATAGCAGAGATTTAACACATCACATAATACATTGTAACTACTTCCTTGTGGAGCTCTGTAGACAGCGTGGGGGGGGGGGGGGGGGGGGGGGGATCTTTTTGATTTAACCTGACAGGCTCACCATATAGAAAGTAATATGAATGGTATAAGTCCTGCTGTTCACCTAGTCAATTTGAATTTCATGACCAACCAAATGTAGACAAGGTGTCATTTGGTGGATAGGGAAGAGGGGCGAGTGAATCCCTTTCCCAAACAGTTAATCCAACTTTAATCCTAGTCATTAGGAATTAGACATGCCGAGCTGTCCGGCCGTGCCTCTAAATTACAATCAAACGGTTACCAATTACACAAATTATTGATGGTAGATTCTCTTTTCAACTGCAAATTAAGGCTATTAAGGAAGGCTCCTTTTTAATGCAAAAGTGACTAATTAACCAGCGGATGGGAAATCTGCTGCCCAGATATCAAAAAAGTTCTCAGCACACATTGCAGAAACACAAGGGAACCAATTAGTTTAATTATCAAAACAGCTAATTAAAATTGCACAGTTCCTAATTAGTTCTTTGCTTTTGCCTCTAATTGACAGCATGGAGATAAATGGGCTGCCGATGAAAATGGGGAGAGGAGAAAAACAGGAGAAACTTCAGCGGAATATTTATGCTGACTTTATCTCCGTCTGTGTGGCAGCCCTTGAAAGTGGAAAATTAATGACCTTAATTCCCAAACTGTTTTTCCTCTAACGGTGCTCCCCTCTGTGCTCCTGGTGCACGCTCCTTTGTATGGGCCTGCCACCCTGCCAACTGCTGGAATGGGAAAAAGGGTACTTGGGGGTGGGAAGGAGCCGCGATTCTCCTCCTAATGTGACAGCTCCCACCTAACAATGGAGAAAGATGAAAGAATGGAGCAGATGTAACCACCGGGAGTGTTGCATCATGGGACTGCAACTCGGTTGCACTTTCTTTAAAGCGCTTCTGTCATCTACAGGGGCACTAATTTGTCCCATGAAAAAGAAGGAACTCTGCCGGGACAGAGATAAAAGACATTTGATGGCCCAGAAATACTTTTGATACATTTTGAATTTAAATTAGAATTTTAGATTGATTAATATGATGTCTGGCATCAGGGAACTGCTCTTGAAACTTTGCACAAACACATATTTGTAGATGTTATGGTCTAAGAACTGCAAAAACAACCGAGAACCTAATGTTATATTTACCAAATGAATTGTTACGTTTTCCCACCTTGTTGGTATGATCTGTTAAAGGTCCTTGAAAATAAAGGACAAAGATAGATCCTGTCATGTGTGTTTGTGCGCATGGGCGTGCGGTACCTCTCTCTGGTGTCTATCCTTCTGGTAAGCATCGTCTCTTTGTCTGTGCTGCAAGGCCCACCTCGTCATGTGTAATCCTGTCCCTCTGCCTGCATGCAAGTGACATGTGGGATCCTCTTGGCACATTAGTAGATAACTATCAACTAATCAGTTTACTTTTGGGACTGTGTAAAAATGTAAATTACATTAATGTTCAAATTATGCATCAAACTACGCAGATAGGCCAGGCCAGAGGCCGCATAATGCTAGGATCATTCAGTTAGTGCCTTCTACATGCAGTGTTAATGCACTCTGATTTCCCCTGCTCTGGTTCAAATCAAGTGTGATACGTCAGCCAGTTGGTGTCTGGGAAACTGGAGGAGCTTTGTATGAAGTGGAGGAGAAAGCCCTTTTTGCAAAGCTCCATTAAAAGGCAGAGAGATGATGGCCGCCTGTTGGATTTCTTTTGTCTAATTCAGTGGAAAGGACTTTCTGCTTCATGTGCATTTAAACATTTTACTCACCTCTGGGTTGAAAACTGTGAAGATATTTACTTACTCGTAATCTGTATTAGTAGAAATACATTGCCTGAAGTGCATTTGGTAACATTCAAAACGTGATTTATCTGAACTCGTCCTGCCCATTTCAAAATTACACCCTGAAGAGGCATGTCTGTTGCAAAACCTTGGCCTGGAGGAACTTGCTGCCCATGACTAACAAATACACATCTACCACTAATTGATTGTCTTGTGTTTTATTTATGGTGCACTAGTAATTAGCGGACAGCATAATGTAAGCCATTCATTAGCACCTGGCTACCACTATGGATTTCACTGCTTTGTCTCAGATGCACACATCATTAGGGAGAAACAAAGACTGGAATTTATTAGCATGGCTTCTTATAAATATTCTTAAAGTCAGTGTGCCTTTAAGGAAGAACACAGGCCTGTAAAACTTTTGTCAGCATTTGCTCACTGACTCCATTTGCTGCAGAATATGTTAAGGAAGAGCAGTATAAATTTAATTTTAATTGTTTTGTACACACGCCAGTGAAAAGGAACTGATTGGATACAGTTCAGAGACAGTATATTAATACGTTATTTTCATATGTTAATTGGTTTGCATAATCTCTCCCTTTGCTTGGTTTGGAAGTACCTGGCAATGAGAAGGGGACGGAAGAGAATAGAAGACTGCAATTTACATAAAACCAGCTCCTCTGAACATTAAATAATAATGCATCTGCAAGCTGAAGGTGTGTTCAGTTAGCAGAAAGCACATTTTTATAATTTATAGTCCAGCTGTTTCAGTGCATTCGAGTCCATTTTCTTCCCTGCCTGCTTTTAATGAAATCTTGTTACTGGAGAATTGACTGGAGTGAATTGAGATTTTAATCCCATTGACGTTCCACCACGGAAATGCACACTGGTGGGAACTTTTAATGGTGGCCTGTAATCAGAAGACACTTGTATTCAGCTCCCTACAATAATGAATCTCATCAAATGTTAAAGCCTAGGCCGCATGTGAGGGGCTCAAATTTCAAGGTTTTTGACCATCCCCATTTGAGAAATTCCTCAGGGAGTGTGTGATTACTCAAGTTTAGCAGTTTATTGCCTCATCTTTCAATAGCCACTGAAGCACAAAATTCTCATCTAGGTTGCTCTTTTTTTCTCCACTTGAAGAACAGGCCAATATAGACTGCAGAGCAGCTGCTCAGATCCCGAGGAACTGCTGTTGGCAGTGCAATGTTATTAGCTGCCACCATCATTGTCCACTCACTGTGTCATTTAACGGAAGAAAACTAAATTCCGTGACAAAAATCACTGGTATGATTTTAATTGTGAACATTGTGCATTTGTAGCGGTGTTTGTACTTCTGACTGCAGTAGCACTCTGCACAGCACATGTTAAATTGATTTATTTAGTATAACATATTACATGGACACCCTGTGCGAGTAAGAAAATGTATGATAAACAAAAGAATGGTTAAAGAGAAATATACGTATGGATGTGCAATTGTTAAGTTTCATGTTCAACTGACATTCCCTTACCTTACTTGACCCCTGACATTAGAGCATTGTTGAAACACTGATTGCACAAAATATAAAGTTGCCACCAAGTGCACAATTCATGGCCGTTCTTTTTAGTCATTATGACACTATGCAAGGACAAACCCACTTCTGGCTTCTTAATGAGGATTATTGTTTGTGTATGGTCAGAATAATAATTTAATATTTAAATAACATTGTTTACTTGTTTAGATTTAATATCAACATGTGCCGATAATATATTTTCCGGCACTTTAGAGGTTAATTATTGCTAAAGGATAAACTGGAGGTTGTTCTTCATGTTACATGCGTTCACGTTCAAGTTTTCCATTCTTCTTCCATTTTACTGTTTCCTCTGAACCTCGGCTCTGGAGAAGACTCCAGCAGGTTACATGGGTGAGAGGGATGTGATGCTGTTTTATATTTGAATGACTAAATGCGACCTTTGAGATTAGAGGAGGAGTTGCTTCTCAGGGGGCTGAAGAGAGTCCCTGCTGCTATGAAGCTCATGTCCCTTTGATCCCTCTGTAATGAGACTAACACCAGGCGTTGTGGTCACTGAACACATTGACACACCACTGGAGAGCCGACAGCTATACTGCCTGGTACTAGAGGCGACTATGTGTGTGTGTGTGTGTGTGTGGTGGGGGGGTGTGTCCTCCATGTGTGTCCTCAGGTACAGTAGCGCAGGGAGACATGCAATATATCCACTGGGATTTACTGTTTGGCTCTAATACAACACTTCATGCAGTCATTTGCCGTTAACATACAAAATGAATGATGTATGCAAATGCACACAATTTGTCATGTCAATTAACCCGTCTCATAGGGTAATACCAATTATCATTAGATACACACCAAGACATCCCATATTCTCCAAACAAGGAAAAGTTAAATTAGTAGAAATTGTTTCCGGCTTTTGTGTCTTGAGCTATCAAAAGTTTTCAGTTGATGTGATTCCACCCATTCAAGTCCGATGGGCACTCTCACCGACCTCAAAACAACTCTGGCGAAACCCAGTTCTCCGAGACATCTTCAGAGATCCACTGAAGATCAATCATGACCGGACCCATCCCCACGAGACCCTTAGTAACAGCCACTGATTGCTTTCTGCTGTGCAGGCCGTTAAGTGGAGTCTGGCAATGGGCTCCTGGACAACACTTAACAATCAATCAGAGGGCACAACCACTTCTCATTGCATGCCGGTTCTTCCCCTGCATTACACACAAACAATAATTCAGGTGGACACAAGTGACACTTAAGAATCACGGCCAGAGTATGCCCCATGATTTAGCTGTAGAGGGATACGCTGGACTGTAGACAGAAACTTGAGTTGCGGGATTTACATAAACCCACTGATTGAGGACCATATTGTAAGGATATGACAGAATGCATTTGATGCATGTCATGTGTCTTTATATTTTGTCTTTGACTATCAAATATTACCAGTTGTCTGACTTTGAGAATAGAACAAGACATTACTGCTCACTAATTTTTCCCCATTTTTATTGTCTCAAAGCCTCAACACAGCACCAAGGTTATGAAACAGATTTGTTGAACCTTTTCTCAGAGACTGCATTTCACAATTTTTCACAATATTTTTCACAATATTTTTCACAAGATATTTGGCCATGACTCTGGCCTTTCGTCAGATAAAATACACAATAGTTAGGAATTAAATGTGAACATTGTGATAAGGCCTTGGCTTGCTTTAGTGCTGAAGACACACATGCACACACATGTAGAAATTCTGCCATAAAAGCCTGGACTTAAAGTTTCCCTATTGATTAAGGATTCCATTGACTTAATGAACCTCAAACCCTCCATCAGATGACTGGCCAATATATGCTCTAATCTCTAAAACGGATGTCTGGCTGTGGTTCCTTTTAAATGAATTGATCTACTCAGCTCTCCCCAAATGGGGAAATGGGCAAGTATTGATATGATTCTTGACTCAGTGATGGATGTGTGTGATGGTAAAACACGAGCTACATGGGCCGGAGTGCTGTAGGGTAAGCAGAAATTCAGAAAACAGCTTTACCGGAGCTCTTCAAAGACAAAGCAATATCATTTGTGTCAATGCCAATACTCAACCCACCTATTTGTTGCCTGGTTTTTAAAGGGAATAAAGCTTGAACATACAAAACTCCTATTCACATTGCTTTGGACATAAAGACTTTTTTAAATATTTCCATTCATTTCAGTATTTATTTTTCATTGATTTTTAAATAGATACATTCCACTTTCTGCTGCATATCATGCCTGGTTGTAGATATTGTAGCAAAGAAGGGCCCTTAAAGTGAAAGTCACTTGAAGGCTAAAATCCATCTCTGCGGTGGAGTAAAGCAATCACAGCAAGCTTCACAAGAGCATCACAATGGTTTTGTGTGATGTTCAGACTACATGGCAAATATTTATCTAAGTCAGATTACACCCAAGGGTGACATAGATGTCTGCATCCCTCCAACCCTCTGTTGTTTCACTGCTGAGAGAAATGCATAGAGTGATTGTTTTGGCAGGTTAGAACTTCTAACTGTTCACTTCCCACAACAGAAAACCATTGTTCCATCTCTCCAGGATAATAAACGTGAGTTCCATGAATAATCTCCTGTGTGTCTACTAGCTGTATTGTGATCCTCAGCATTGGTGAGCGTCAGATGGCATCAAATAATTTTGTCTGTCTTCCCTCTGAAAACTCCACAGCCACAAATGTTTGATGTCATTGCAGTTCATTTCAATAGCAGAAAGGTGTTTTGAAGAAAATTAAACAATCTATTTCTTCCTCTGATCTTCTACTGTTCACAATTGTCAAACGTGTTCAGCTTTTCTTTGACGTATAATGAGTCAGCTGTATAGGTCAAAGGTCCCGATAATTTGAGCTCTTATTTTATAAACTCATTTCTTGTCACTAACTACTGTGATGAAGGCAGAAATAATAAATCAAAACCACTTTTCCAAAGATCAGAAGATTGCATTGTAACTGTCAGTCTAGCAGGAAATTGTAATTAGCGAGAGGAAATTGTTTCAGTGAAGCACTTGAATTTTAAAATGAACCAAAATGAACCATCAAATTATGTAAACATTTAATTATAGACCAATTTTCCAAGACTGCTCCTTGTCTGTCCTTGCTGTCAGACCCTTGTTCTCTACTCGTCACTGGAGATATTAAAGGGTTCAGATAGAAAACACGCAATCAGGATAATTATCTCATATATCTCACTCTGCCTTTGACCTGATGTACACTTCACTGATCACTGAAAAACATTTTAACATGCTATTTTACTCTAACATTTCTGAAGTAATCATTGAATACATTTTTAAGGTAATACAGCAAATGTTAACAGACCATTACACAGGCTGCTAATCATGTATCACCAACAAATGTTAAGTCCCACTAAGACCCCCCTGCATGGTTCTCCTACTGGTCTTCACACACTTTCATGTGGACTAGCAAACCTCTGCAATTGCATAATTGTGGCTGTCATGCGGCTGCCCTGGCGCGTGCCTCTTAAAATCTGCAGTCTGTCGCTGATTGCATGCAGCTCCTGATGATTGGTTCGTTGGTCGGTAATACCCTCCAAGCCAGTCACCTCTTCTTTGTGGAACCTTACCTGAAGAATATATGTACAGTACTTGCTCGCTAAATCAAGACAAGTATAGTTTTTCCCGACCTATATTATTGACCCAAATATTATTGACCCCATATTAGTGGTAGCGTGACCCCACTGGGCACTCACCATATCAGCAATTTGTGCAGAGGCAATCTAAAAGGGCAAACGCTCTGCCTGTCATCATAGAACTGCAGATACAATTAACAGGCTCTCTATAGGCTTTAGAGGGCAAAACATGACACTCGCACCACTTGCTGTGACACCAGCATGACATGAAATCAACATGAAATGGTAACATAGGAACAGGTGCCTTTACGGCCCCTGTTGTGATGGAGGATGGGAAAGGAAAATACTATGCTCCAAGCTTGATGGTACAGTACAACCATGGTCACAAAGGGAGAGGGTAACCCTGCAAGCCATTCTGTGAGTGTAAGACTTGGCAAGTTAGAGAGACATCTCTAATGCAGGGCCACACAAATAATATAGATCTCATGCAACCGCATGTCTCACACTCTGTCCAGCTACTGAAGAGGACAAACAAAGAGCACTGTGGCAGACATCAGACATGGCTTAGACTTATAAGACTAATAACTTAAACACTTTCCAATATTTGCAAGGCACTGTGTACATTTCTGCCACAGCAAATTCTTTATTATTGTAACTGTCCTTAATCCACTAATGCATCACAGTATGTGCCTGCCAGACAAAGGTGTTTTAATCAAAACATAAAGCTGTGTTGCAACTTCCACTGGATCTGTACCATATGTTATAGCCTTTGGTTTCGGGAGCTCAAAGACCATGGACTGTCATGCAAGTTCAATCCCTTTCCAACAGGAGCCTGTTTGTTCACAGATAAATTGGTGGGTATTTTCACAAAAGGGTGAACTTTAGGGTCTCTCCAGTGGACCAGACTTGCCTAACTGCTGTGATGTATGTGATATTTAAGGTCCAACTCCAGATGCTGAAAGCATATCTGCATGCACCTCATATGCAGGAGACCCAAGAGAACATATAAGTGAGCTTCTACCAATAAACCTGACAGATGCATGAGAATAAAAGCTGTCATTGTTGTATATGGACAGGGTCTGTCATTTAGTGTTGCAGAAGTCAGTTTTACTCTTCGATAAAGCACCTGTTTGGCTGGCCGTGGGGAGCTCTCCATCTTTTTCTTACCAGGTGAGTGCAGCCTCAACTTGCACTGTGTGGAACATTGCTGAATCTTTAGACCAGGCCCAAATAATATTATGGCCTTTAGGAAGAAGAAGACTCTAGTACCTTGACAGAAACCTTGGCCCCCAGAAAGTAGCTGAAAAGCAGCATTCTATATTTGCAAACTTTTCATGTCAGGGCAACACTGCAACATAAAAATCAACATCTTTCAAGCCTACAGTGGTGGACCACCTGGTTGAGCCAGCTTTAGTAGCCTTTTTAATGCGATTGAGCAGAAAGGAATACTGGCTCTGCAAGCATTCAGTGGATACAAACCAAGAATTGGTCTGGGGCCCTGTTTTTGTGGGAACCAGGAAATAGCCAGACTAGAGGCTCTCCCTTTATTGGAACTGTTGACATAACCTCCTTGAGCAGCAGGTCCTTAATTTCACAGAGAGGAGGATTCAATTCCTCTTGATAACAGTCCTTTACAACATTGAAATAATGTGGGACCCACTAAAACTGGAGGGACTACCCATGACGTCAAAGTTCATCTTGTAGCATTGCTGTCACTCCTGGCAAAACACTGAGAGTGGCGGAAGAGAGGAATGAGCAGATGAGCATTCAGACTACTAACCAGTGTGGGTTTATTATGGATTCATTTATGCATAAAATGAAAAATGCCCAATTGTCATTCTCAATTTAAGGTAACTTACCCGTAATTGCTTGAAAACAATCAAATTATTCACATTTATGTCTATTTCCTAATTTTATGCATTTGTTGTTTGTTGGCAGTGGTGTCTACAGAAAAGATAGATGAGACTATGAGAAAACTAATAAACTGCCCCAGCTAGCAAAGTATGATACTACGGGGCTTATGCTTGATTTTGATGTGTGAAAAAATGTACTAATGTACTGGCACTGTAAACCAAGAACAGGCAACAAACAAACCTGTGGTTTGTTAGTATGAGAGTATGGAGAGAATCTTTAATCATGGCTCATGTGCTTGTGTACAGTACTAAACATCTAATGGAAACTGAACACCTCTTCAGAAACCAGTTATATATTAGTAAATACATAAAATAATAATGATAAAAAGGTAACGTCACAAAATCACACTATTTATATAAAATACTTAGCCAATCAAGCTTTTATTTGTTAATGTACATAGAGTTTAGGAAGCACTGTGTTTTATACACACTGTAAGGATGCCCCAAGCGGGGTGTGTGTGTGTGCGTGTGTGGTTGGGGGGGGGGGGGGGGGGG
>NC_060169.1:17644345-17675695 GCF_021292245.1 Micropterus dolomieu
CCCAAGCGGGGTGTGGGGGGGGGGGGGTGGGGGGGGGGGGGGGGGGGGTTGGATGTGTGTGTTTTCCAGTGAGGGTATGGGGAGGTAGCCCTGTTCACAGTGATGTCACGCAGCCTCTCCGCAGACTGGCTGAGTAAGAGGAACAACAGAATTTCAACTGGAGAGATCAATTATAGATAGAAGAAAATGAATGGGAAAAGTAATTTAATAAATTATTGACTTGATGTCTTATATCATGTACAAAAGCAAATGAAAAATTAGATTGTGCATTTGGATGAAGTTGGATTTAAAGAGCTTCAAAATTATATTTAATTAGACAAAGAAAATATGTGTCATGGGTATATGAAGTTTCATTGGGAAGGCTAAATTAATGATTGCATTTGCGGCAATAGCAAATGATGTGCCAACGAAGAGTGTGACTGTCTGGAAAGGCAAGGATTGGGTGGGGGGTGGCATTTCAAAGAGTCGACACCGCAGTGGTCTTCTGTCTTCCTTTTTACCCATTAGATGGGCAGATTGGAGGGAGTGTTTCTCTTGTCTGTGTACTTTTACTGTTTACGCCTTAATAGCCGCTAATAGAATAATACAACCACTGTAAACGATGTTAGGTTAGCATGTTGAGCGTACAACTACAGATAGGTTACAAATAAAAGGAAAAGCCAACTCAGAGATGGGGACTCGAGTTAGAGACTCTGACTCGAGTGTGACGCACACACAGTGACTTGAGACTCAACTTGACCCTCGTCCTCAAAAGACTTCAGACTCGACTCGGTTTCAAGGTGCGGGACTCGTGAACAATGTTTATTTTTTTGGAAACTTCTGATGAGCTTGCCGTTATTCCCTCCATCCGTTACCTATAACCTGCCTACGTAACACATAGTATCTGCTGCGCGCTGCCACACGTGAGAGAGGACAACAAACACCGCAGCTGCTGTGCCATTCATCATAAACTTTGGCTTTAAAACTTCATACAACAAGACCCAAACAAAGAAGTGCTGAATGCAAATAGGTTAATAACCTGTTGTGAGTAAACACCGTTAACAACGTTAGCTTGCTTCTTGCTTCAGCCACGACCTACGAGAGGTTAACTCCGACTGTCGTTCGTTGTGAAAAGATGAATGAGCATTTGTTTACTTGCCAAACATGTGGTAGTCGATTAACGTAAGCATTTACGACCCACTGGCTGCCATCTCGTTAATTATTACCATTGGCTAGAAAGACGTTACAGGTTTATTGTTGATCATGTAACCTTACAGTTTTATTTATTTATAACGTTACACTGGTTTGAGAGTGGGGGATGTGTTGACTTACAGTAGTTTAAGCTGTCATGATGCTTGCACTTACATAGTTTAAGCTGTCATCCCATCAAACTGGGATTGAGAGTCAACAGGGTTTGTTGATTTACAGTAGTTTATAAGGTTATAATAAGTCATTAATTGTAGACACATTGTACATTAGGCTACATGGTTGTGCCCTGTAAGTTAAAAACAGGTTACAGGTTTATTGTTGATTTTGCAACGTCACAGTTTTATTTAGTAAAAGTTACACTGGGTTTAAGAGTCTGGGGAGTGTTTTGACTTACAGTATTTAATAAGCCATCAATAATTGCATTGCACATTACATGGCTGTGCTCTGTAAATGAAAAACAGGTTACAGTTACAGTATTATACTTATAGCTATGCTTTTTTATAAGCAGCCTGGATTGAACACAGCAGGTGATATAACATTGGCAATAACCACGAGAGACTTGAGACTTGACTTGGACTCTTGCTCAGAGACTTGTGAGCATCTCTGAGCCAACGTAAAGTTTTTTGGTTGGGCCACCATGAGCTGCCAGACCAGCTTGTTAAACTGGAGGGTTGAACACCAAAAGATATTCTCTTGTTTCAGGTCATGTGTTATGGTTATGGCATGTATGTATTGTATGTGTTATGGCAAAAAATGTTCACATGGAAAATTAAAAGGATACTTGTGTCTGGGGCAAGGAAGTATGCATAACAACTCTGCCAGCATGTGATGTAAAAAATCTAATCTAAAAATATTGAAAAGGGATGTAGAAAAGTTTATAGTTTATTGTATACATTTTGGCCAATATAAAGCATGGGGTTGAGCTTTGTGGGTTTGGATTTGGCCTGAACCTTATTTTACACTGTTGTTTTATTATTCCAAAGGACATGTTCAATGCTGAATTAAACATTGGCTTCAAGACTTAAAAAGCCAATATGCTGGCTCACACAGTAGCCCCAGGAAAGTAAATACAGATTGTAATTAGATGGAGTAACTTTAAAGTTGGATTTCACTCTCTCCTTTGCATGAACTGTGATGTGATGAAGCCATGGGACAAATAAGGGGGAGAGGGGAGGAGCGGCAGTGGGCGAAAAGAGACGGGGTGAGGGAGAATAAAGACTAATTTATGTGTGAGCTTCCAATGCCATCTCTGGGCCACTGAATCCCCTCAGACTCTGTCGCCTGGTTTCTGGAGAGGCAGAATGCAAATCGAGCAGGTTTCTAGGTGAGGTTGGGCACAGTCACAGGCCCATGTTGGGACCCGCTTATGCAGTTGCTAAACAAGTGTTCTTTGTCATGCTGGGCCCCTGGGGTTGAGCCAAACGAATCCTATCATCTGCAGTGCTGTGTTACTTAAGCAAAAATACTCAAGTTTGCAGCCACTATTTATAAGATGAAAGACCATCTTCAGGGAACGTCAGAATTAGTTATTTTTCCCCCAATTAATTTGTGTTGTGAGTATATTTTCATAGTCCCCACATGGGCTCCCCAGTGAATTAGTTTGGTGTGCTGTGTATGTGCTCGATAGTCAGTGTGTCAAGACTCAAGGAATAAGGGGACTGGGTACCAGCTTTGTTTGTTTTGCTTCTATACAAAGCCACTTCAAGAAGCGGAGACGATTCCTAAATAACAGAAAACTCTTCAGTAGAATGTGGATCATTCATTTAGTAGTGGATTTATTTTAACCAAAAAACATCCATGTCACCTAATGTGTTTTCCCTTTCCCTCCCCCTGCCTTTGCTAATCTAATAAATGCTTACACACTGACTAATACAAGGCCAGAGTCCTTGATGAATTAAGAAACACTGTGTTGACTAATTGACAAAATCATTGAAAAGTAAAGATAAAATCCTCACTGTAATTGAATGTGAAGCATCATTTATCTATAGATTTGTACCAGACTACTTTATTGGATTGCTTTCTTGCGCCTGAAATATGCTTTAGCAAACTGACCTAAATTCTCTTGGGGAACATAAAATCAGCTAAATTTACTTTAAATATACTTCTTTCAAATCCATGATGTGAAGTTTTATAATATGCCCTCTCTAATCATGGAAGTTCGGTACTTAAATTTCTAGTCCTCATTGTGGAGAGGGAGAAAGCTGCATGTCGTCAGGCAATGCTGCAGCCCTGGAACAGAATAAGGTGCTAATAAAAAATGTGTGACTCTACTAATGAATCTGATTCTGCAATTCTGCAACTCAAGCTCTTAATTATCATAAGACATTCGCTAATGTGCTCATTCAAATGGGAAACACTTTGCTTGGAATAAACTGCATGACTTAATGACTTGAGAAAAGAGCCTGATGACATCCTGCTCTCTTATCAACACTTCTCATAGACTGGCACAAGAGATGGTGGTTGGATATGATCAAACTGGTCTATAAATGAAGCCACTAAATATTCATTGGCGTCTAATATGGTCACAGAGTCAGTGAGATGCACCATGGATCAGGCTACTCTTCATATTTTTATACACTGATCTGGATTTGAGACAAAGAAGAGCAGAAATCTAAATGGTAGTCACTCTGGATATCTAAGGGTAAGGAAGTGATGCCATCGCTCTTTGTTCTAACATCTGCTCATGAAAAGAGATAAAAAGAATGGAAGCATTACAGGACATTTTCAAGCGCCTTTTGCTCTGAGTCTAAAATAGGTCTACTTTGACAACCAACATCAAAGTAAGTCATTATGGCTGTATATGATCCATCCATTAGCTGCACACTCCACTTTCGTGGCATTAATTGCTCTTTACATGTGTACACACGTGTATGCTTGTTAGTGCACGTATGTGTATGTGTGCGCATTTGCCGACGTGTATATGAGTGTGGTGTCTATGTGTGCGCCCACACGCACTCACACAGCCTGTTCAGACAAGTAGAGGTGTAAAATTAAATCCCTCAGTGCAGCTGCATGCAGATGATGTGCTTCAATGGCCTAGCTGCTCTTTGCACCATTGTAATTGAATAACCTACAGAAAAGTAATCACATTCCCACTTTGCTATTCCCTCTCTATGTAACATGTAAAAAGTCCTCTTGTAACTACCTGGTAGAGCAACCCATCAACAGCTGTTAGAGCTGACTTGAAGGTTAAATATTAGGAAGGAATCCAATTTCTCTTGTCTATTCAGCTCAGCGGTGTGTTAGATTGCAGCTGGACTGTGCTTACGGAGTGTGGGATATGAAGTGGGCTAATCAATCCCCTCTGCTTCATTCTCAAATTCCTCTCATATCAGGTCCCTGCCCCCCGGGCAGGCCTTCTGCTTTCCGAAAGCCAATTCCACACGAAATAAGAACTGTGACCTGCAGCTAGAGGGTGAAGTTGAGTTTTCCCTTCATGATTAATCTCTTCTTGGGTGGTTTTCAGAAAAAAGGAGAGGGGGAGGATAGAGCGAGAGGGTGCAAAAAATAAGAAAACATGCAACTTGCTGCCTTGTGACCTGCAAGTTTTTTTTCCTTTGAATGAGCCCGGTGCACTGGAGCCTGCTTATCTCCCGAGAGAAAGACAGAATTCATTTTTTGACAAGGTTTCATGTTGACATTGAGAAAATGAACTACCCGATTCTATGATTAAACCTGGGCTGTCGTAATTGTCATCTGAACTGTGGTGACGATGAAAATTTGAGTATTTTTTTCATAGCTTGAATGTTTGGAGGAGCTGGAGCTCAAGAAATGGAGTCTTGATTCAAAGCTTTAGAAACTATACTGCTCTTAGAAACAGGGCTAAAATAGATTTTGTTTTGTTTTGTTTTGTTTGTGAGAGGATACTGTATTATGAAAAAATACAGAGCGAGTAATTTTGAGCGGGCCAGCAGACTCACAACCTAAAAATATTCCTTAACATCTCACTTCAAATCAGATTTAAATGTAGTTATAATAAACACTAGTGAAGTAATGGATGTTGAATGAACACACTGGCTATATGACCTAAAACAAAGGAGCATGCCCTTATTATCCAGCAGATGGGCTGCCAGAGTTGAAGGGTAAAATGATATAACCTTAAAGTGACAGTATCACATTTTACAGGTTATAATGGCATCTGTCACTGAGAGTGGACCTGTCAGACACTACTTTCATGCAGTTGAATTGCTCCTAATGGCTGTTTCTCCTGATTCAGACCCACTTTTAGACGCTGGGGTGATGTCTGTCTAAGGAACAGTGACGTTAAAAGCATTGAGCCAGAATGAGATGGACTTACGGACCATTTCTACTCTGCCATTGTCCTTTGTTCAATGTTTTTGAACTAGGTTATCCTCTTTGTTAAAGAAAAACTCCTTCGAGGACAGTTATGATTTCAGCGTTAAATGGTCAACATTGAAAGCATCAGTGTAGAAGAAATGCACTCACACAGGGACTCTAAAAGGCCTCTAGAAAAGTTTACATTTTTAATGACATAATGATGATCCCACATTCAATGTACATGTTTTACTCACCCATCTTGTAAATGTTTTAAGTGTGTAAAGCATTCCATTTGGAAAAACAGGCCATTTGCCTCCTACCACCTACCAAACAAATCGGTTGAGAACAACAAAGTTCAATCTACGTCTGAATATTTCTTTGTTTGTGTGTTTTCCCTCTCCAGCGGGGCACTTATGAAAGTGTTCTTTTGCATCAGCGATAAGGTATGCTGGCCCACTGGGAAACAAGTGAAAGTGGGTTTTAGAATATGTGGGAGACCAAATTCCTACAGCTAGAAGTACCTCTGCGCCAGGCTAAACAGTGGGCACAGGCCTCAACACACACCCTAATGGAAGAGTGAAGTAGCATACAGTGTTGGAGTGCAAGTTTGGGCTGAAGTAAACAAGGCTCTACCCACTACTGGTCCAAGGGCCTGTAAGTTATTCATTAAAGATACAGTATGTCATCGCAGGCCTCTCTACCTATTCCCAAAGAAACCGTCCTATTGTATTTTCTGAAATTTAGGTTGGTCTGCTTTCCAATCAGACAAATTAAGCCTTGGTTATTACAGATTCTGCCTTTCAAAAGATGCAATCAACCGTTATCTAATCAGCTTAATCTGCAATTTAGTTACACTTTGTGGAATAAGTGAAAACCAACATTCAATAATTGTTTTTTAAAAAATTTACAACTACATGTCTGCATTTTGGCAAAGTAGTGTTTTGCTAGTTTATTCTAATGAGAGGCATTGACATTCCTTGATTAAGCCTCATCTTTCTATCTGATTAGAACTGTAAAAATAAAAAATAAAGTGTGACTTATGTTTCTGTCATCGGATTGAAATAATTTAGGTGGCAAACTGTGCATTGTTAGACAAAGAACAGTCTGACATCATTGGTAAAATGTTACCAAAAGGCACACATTTTTACAGTAAAGGTTTGCTTGGTACTGTATTCGGTGCTGCTCACTGCCAGCAGTGAAACCCAGTGTGAGGTCAGTTGATGTGGCAGCTTGGAAGATTTTTAAAATGAGAGAAGACATCAGGTCAAAAAATGTAATCTGAAACTCACATCAGTGACCCACAACCCTTAAAGTTGTACACTGTTAACATTTAAACACAGTACTAGTCATATTTGTATTTTTTGATCCATATATAACATTGTGTATAATCAAATCGAAATTTTGTTAACCTACATTTAAGACCTGAATAATTACACCTATACACAGGCGGGTTTGTCATCTAAACTGAAAATAAGATAACAGCATTATTCATTTTTATTATGATTGTAAACTTATTATATATAGTTTAGTGTACAGTACCTATATTGCATGTGATCACCCTCTTTTCTGATGTTTCTTGTCACTGTGTACTATCAGCTATTTACTAAAGGGGGAAATGTCTATAACATCTTATACATATAGCAAGCTAAAGCACTTGCTAGCTGTGGATGTGTACATGTTGTTGGGTGGTGATTGGTGGGGTCACGTCCCACTCCGATTAGGAATATTTGAAAACAGTGTAAACCTGGCTATACGAGGAAAAAAGTCTTTCTCAGCCAATACTGAAAATCTAAAAGCAGGTAACATTAAAGGTATTCTCAATGATGATGGTAAAATTATTTTTTAATTAAACTTTTCATTTTGATGACAAAGTGTGCATATTGTGTGGTGTGTTGCACAGATTCAAGACCTTTTTGCACAAGCAGCATAAAAGTTTAGTCCCAGCCCTTAATGATGCGAATGATGATGTGGAAGACTGACACTTTGTCAGATGCTTTTACTGTGAAGGTGAGGGTGCAGGGCGAGAAATGCTACCAGAGTCCTCCTCACCTCATTGTCCTTTTCCAGGGTGGAGGATGGAGTGCCGATGCCCTCTCTTTGCACCGACTACAACTGTCATCTCAGGCTCATTCAGAGCTCCGCAGCACTTAGGCCCCATTTGCTTTTAAGGATGTCTGACAGGACAGCAGCCACGTATGATCAAACTTTACTTTCACTGTGCACTTGTGACAGTTCATTGAGAGAGGCTCTAATGTGCTGTCAGCAGTGCTCTCCACTCAGCTGCCTTGATTTACCTTCCCCATCTGTCTCAGTCAAACAGCAATAAGTTGAGGATGAAAGGAAAAAAGGTTAATTCCACATCCCTGTATTTAACAATGAATTCACTTCACATAAACCAAAACTGTATTTTCTTGTTGAACAGTAATTCCAATTATCCACATTTCCTATGAAACAGTCTACTGTAAGGTCCAGCTTAGACCTGTTACCGTTTAAATATGTAGGAAATGGAGAGTCTGTGACCAGTTTGCATATTTCCACAAATCCTTCTACAGTAGCTTTGACTGTAAAGTGATTTTGCATCTTCAATATTTTATTAGTATTAGCTACAGCCAGCGGTAAGATGTTTTGGAATTTTAAATTTAAAACTGCACTAATGAATAATTATATCTAAAAAATAGTTCAAATGACTATGCAGAATCTGAAAGTGGTCACTTGTACTCTGCAGTTCCCTTCGGCTCTATGGAGCATTTTAGCATATTTCAGCTTGTTGGGTTTTTTTTATGGGCCATACCTTTGCTGTTTTGGTTGACTCACACCACTCTCATCAGCATCTTTTAAACGCTCTAAAACCCACTGTATGCTCCACGCCTATAGCACCAAACAGCAGACAAACCCAATTAGCGACTAGCTGGCGAATATAGTCACCAAATATTTATCTCTGGAGTAGATGTAGACCAAAAAAAGAGCTAAAAGAAACTGCATATTGGACTTAGATTCACCATGTGACCAGAAACACAACTCCAAATGAATGCTCGTCTTGGCTAACAAGTTTGCCATAGTTGAAACTTTGACTCAAAAAAGTGGTTAAAGTGGTAACTTTAACCCTTAAATGCGTGGATGTTTTTTCAAACATTCCAACGTACCTCAGTTCTTTAGTTCCCAGCGCTTAAATAACTCAGATTAAGCTATATAATAATAATAATAATAATAATAATAATAATCTTTATTTGTAGAGCACTTTTCAAAAACAAGTTACAAAGTGCTTTAACAAGTGTAAAGACAATAATACACAAAAGACAATAATACAAAAACAATACATGGTAAAAGCAAGAAAACATTGAAAGGACTAAAATACACGTTTAAGATAAATATAAAATAAGTAAAATAGAATAAAATAAAAGGGATAAAATAAAGTCAAATAAGATCGGGAAAGGCTCTCCTATAAAAGTATGTTTTAAGAAGGGACTTAAAAGAGTTCACTGACTCAGCAGACCTGATTTCCTCGGGCAGGCTGTTCCAGAGCCTCGGGGCCCTGACAGCAAATGCTTTGTCCCCTTTAGTTTTCAGTTGAGACTCTGAAACAGACAACAGACCTCTGCCCGAGGATCTCAAGGTACGTGCTGGTGTGTATGGGACTAAAAGGTCAGAAATATAACAAGGCGAGAGGCCATGAAGAGCTTTAAAAGCGATCAATAATTATTATTTTTAATAATAATATAATTAATAATAATTAATTAATACATTTTAAAGTCAATTCTAAAACACACTGGGAGCCAGTGTAATGAAGCTAAAACATAGGTAATGTGGTCATATTTCTTTGTTCTGGTTAAAAGCCTGGCAGCTGAGTTCTGGACAGTCTGGAGTTGATAAGTAGATTTTTGGGTTGTAAAATGGTCTCGGTGTCCTTAAAAGTTAACATAGATCGAATTTTGCTATATTTCTAAGTTGATAAAAACATGATTGAACAAGCTTTGTGGTGTGCTGCTCAAAATTTCAATTGCTATCAAACCAAACACCAAGGTTCTTTGCAACAGGCTGAATGTGATTTGTTTTGCCATCTGCTGGGACCCAATGACCAGGATTTCTGTTTTGTCTGAGTTCAGCTGGAGGAAATTATTTGACATCCATTTTTTAACTTCACAAGGCAGTTGTTAAGTGAACTCAGCATTCCAGGGTCTGTGGATCTGACGGGTCAGTACATTTGTGTGTCATCAGCATACATATGAAAAGAAATACCATGTTTATGGATAATATTTCCAAGGGGAAGCAGATACAAGGAAAACAAAATGGGTCCTAAGACCGACCCCTGAGGCACACCATTTAACTGGACAGAACGAAGAGACATAGTTGTTTACAGACACGCAAAACTTCCAATTTGACAGGTAGGATGAAAACCATTGGAAGGCAATACCAGATATCCCCACCCAGTGCCCCAGTCTGTCTAACATGATGTTGTTATCAAATATAATAAAATCATATTGCTTGTAAACATAAATTTGTATATATAGATGTCAGACGGAATGTGTTGGGTTTTTTTTTCAAAGTTCATTTAAATATTTCAGCATAGCCTGTTATATTTCATGTTTATATCTTACACATAGACTTCTGTAACTTCTCATAGACCAACACCTACCAAACGCAAATTAGTTATATGATTAATTTGTGATCACTGTGCTAAAACAGCTCTGTTTCTGGACAAAACCAAAAACTTTCAGGCCATTCATCAACTTATGGAAGTCGTGACACCTCTTCTTTTCTTCAGCCATGGCCACAACAGCTGAAGGCCAAGGTTTGTCACCAGGCAAGAGAGATCTATGAGGTCTTCTGGCTCCCCAAGTTATAAACTTCTTGTGTGTCTGACCGAGGCAGTGGCAGACCAGCAGCTCCCGTGTTCTTCGAGGTAAAATTACTGTTACTAGAGTTTGGTGGCTTTGATGAGAGCAATAGAGTGACTGTTTCTGATTAAACAAAAAAGATTTTACCCTTTAAAAAAAGTTCGATCTCTGTAGGGATCCTTTCCGCAATATTGTCAGACACTTGTAATAACAATCTGAGCCTGTCAGTGGCAAAAACAAGCACTTTAGTGGAAGTACTTTTACAGGGCCCAATCGCCCGCAAGGATTATGCTGCAGCCCTGTTTCGCTGCTGCTGACTGTAGCGCGCTTGTTCAATACTGGACCAATTTAAAAATTTCGTCTCAATTGGTCACATATACACAAAAACTTTGGAAAATGGTCCAGGTTGAAAAATACCAAAATTACCCTTTAAGTTGCTTCATGTATAATTGGTGTTAAAATATTGCAATAAATGTGTGCTATTTTATCAAGCAATTCATGCATTTTAGTCTGTCAGGCCACAGGACGTGAACAGATAAATCCTCCCCGCTCTGCCATTCAGTGTAAAACATAGAAATTGTAAGTATAACCCCTGTTAAATATTTCTCACATAATGATATACTGCCCTTGATGAACTAAACCAAAGGGAAGGAAGCCGGAGATCAGGCAGTGTTTGGAGGCTTCAAGATCTCACTGTCACATTAGCTCATCAAAAGATGTTAATGTGTCTGGTCATTTCATTCTAAGGTCTTCATTTTGCCTTTTTAACTATTTAAGCTGCATTTTTTTGGAATTGGCTACGTTTACAAGCTGTAATACAAGTCTCTTGAAGGCCTAATAAATATGAAACTGAATGAGATTCCTTTCTCCCACTTTGATCATACCATCCCATGACATATCCATAGTCAGCTTTTCAACTCCAGGAGTGGGCCAAGCCTAATTGGTGTTACAAGGAATAAATCAAAGCAGGAAATGGGACTGGTTCCAAACAGAGCTCATAATGCACTAAAAACCTCTAATATTTCCTTAGACTGTCCGGCTAGTTTACATGTCACATCATGTAACATTTTTCCAATACTACCTCAGCTGAGGTAAAGAGTAACTGTGGTTTGACATTACACATCCATCCTGTGAGGTACCTGTGCTGCTCCCTTGGTCCTTATTCTAATCTTATTTAACAGTCTCTGCCTGACACGCAATTCAATGCAGGCCCCCAGATTGGAGAGTTTCCAAACAATCCTGAGCTCACCCAAGCTTGGAATTGGTTTTCCGTGGAACATCTCCCTCCTCCCTTTGGGCACTTTACCAATTTGACCAAATTTGTTCCATCACTGGTTCTAAGTACCAGAAGTGTTTTCTGCCCACACTTGGACTCGTTTCTGCAATTTGCACATTCTTTGAAGAACATTAACAGCTTTGTCAGGGCCTGAGCTACCGGCTGCTGTGGTGTGGGGGCCCATGTTTCAGGAGATACTCAATGAAAAATTGCTGCAAAACATTAACAACATTTCAGATCAGTTCCCATCCTATATAAACCTTAAAAATTTAGGCTAATACTTTTAACCCCTCCTACTAAGCATTTAAGCACAGTTAATAAACACTTAATACATTGCTTATAACAAATTATAACATTCTCTAACGTAGTCACAAGCAGATATAAGTATGGAAGGAAGGTTTTTAAGTCTTTAATAATGTGAGAATTTGAAAACTATCAAAGAAACTATTAAAATTGGTGTATGAATGGCTGATGAATGATCGACAACACTGTATAACATAGCTGTAATAATACATGATTACACACATGAAGCGGTCCATCCCTAAAATGTGTCAAACATTTTAACACAGGTCAACAGTTCAATCAAGGGCAGGTTTAAAACTGTTATAAATATGTTCATGTTAGATATCAAATTAAATCTACTTTATAAATAAATTGTTACAAATCTATAGTATAGTGAAGCCTTGTAATCTCATATTTTCATCTGTTTATATTATTATTATTTGATTATAACCATGCTAATATGTTTGTTTGTATGCACAAGTAACCCCTGAGTCACAGATGATCACTTTTTGACAGTAAGGCTTCCCTCAAGCTGGTCTGGATCACTGTGATTGAGTACAAAGAGTTTTCTCAGAGTCTGTACAACTGTACTTAAACGTCCGTATACTATGTTCATAATTATATAGGCATAAAACACTCCATCCAACTAAAGTTAGGCCTCTGTGCCTTCTAATTTAAGATAAATATTCAATGCCACAGAGGCATCTGTCCAGTTGATGCATATTGGGAATACAATGGACCACTAAAAGCTGATATACTGTAATGGGCTAAGATAATTAGAGTTATAAAACCCTCCATAAATGTCCCATTGAGATCAGGAGTATAAGATTATGCCCACAGAAATGCACGCCCACTGCTTTTTTTAATTTAAGGGATGAGTGTTAGCAGAAATATCATTTAGCCATGTGATCACATTGGAGGTGTACATACAGATAAAGACTGGGATGCTTCATAAAGCACTGTTTTAGAGTTGGGTGATAAGTGCTTGAATTATAAGTCAGCTAATGTGACCGAGTGACTGTAAACTTTCCGGCAGTTCTGAGGCATGAGCTGCTGCAGCGAACAGCTTCAGGCTCCAAAAGTAATTAACAAAAACTTAAAATAATTTGAGCTAATTCGTCTCTTGCTATCTGGTAGAAAATGATGCATTACTGTATATGTTGATTATGAGTGGAAAGAACGCCTTTATCTGCAAAAGTGAATACCTTATGCTGAGCCTGCTTCTTTAAAGAGGCAGCTTCAGGGGATATTTGCAATTGGCTTTCTTCCTTCCTTTTTCATTTGTGAACATTCTCTTTACATCCATAATTTAAATGACGGCACTTTGTCATTACATGTCAGTCTTCACCTGCAGCGAACAGCAACCTCCACTTCTGTTTGTGGATATAGTCAAACATGATGAATAAGAACAGAATATAATGCACTGTAACAAAGATTTTACAGCACATTACTTTGTTAATGTGGTACAAATTCCACCTTAGTGACAGAGTCGGTTAGACTATGGATGTAAATGAAAAAGCCCTTTTAGATGATGTGGGATGCATAAAAACTGGCAAGTTGGCAAGTATTGTTCATATGTCAATTGTTTTTGTTTTAATTTCCAGAAAAATAATTTATCTTTGCTCAGACTTTGTTTATGTTTGAGAGCTATATTATGTACACAGCAACATATGAGTTTGGTAGCAATTTATTTGTGTAATTCTGCTGGCCTTGTGTGATCCCGGCCTGCTGCACTGTAGCAGCCTCTGGTCTGCTGGTTTCCCATGAAAGCAGAGACAAGAGAGAGTGATAGCTGGATCCATTTAATGTCCTCTGATGGGCTCAGCCTGTTCTTTATCTCTCTCTGCATCGTACCATTCTGAGTGGCTGTAATAGGATAATAACCTCATCTGTATTTGTTTTTAGACCATTGACTTGAAACCTCGTTGATACATTTATTCCAGAAAATGCAGGTAAATTGTGTTTTCCGCTGCCCTTTATTTCCACCATGAAATATCTGAGAAACACATTTCATTCAAAAAGAAGCAAAACTGGACAAAACATGACAATATTCTATTTAATTTAATTTAATTGTACTGTATTGTGACTCAGTTGTCAGTTTATTAAGTACACCTTGCTAAAACTCATGCAGTATAATACAGCAGTCCTGTAATAAGGGCTGCAGTTTGTGGTGCTTTAAAATTGTACTGTGTTATACTGACGGGTGTTTCAATTATTTTGTCCACCCAGAACAAAAACACCTCTCTAAAAATGGTATGTCTGTCTATTCGTCTGTCCATCTGTCTTTTATGAAAAACAAGGAGACACACTAAAATACAGCAGCTGTGTTCGTCTCATCCTGTGCATTTGATGTAATTGTTTAGAAATAATGAATTGAGTAATGATGGCATAATTTACAGCTTTGATTAATCTGGTGTCTGGCTGTGTTAATCAGTCAAGCTCCACAGTTGGGATGGTGTCTATGAAGATTCTCAGTCATCCAGGTCATAGTTATCCAACGAAGGTTAAAATCAAGGGCAACTGGACTTGGTTGAAGACCGAGGCCAAGTTGATCTTCTACCAAGTCCAGTTGCCCTTGATTTTAACCTTTGTTGGATAGTTGGGATGGTGCATATCCAATGAGTGAGTGCTGCTACCTGTGGTATCATGCAGTACCGCGGATTAGACAGTAGGAAGTGGACTCCAGTGACTTGTACATGCTTTTAAAATACCTCCGATCTTAAAGGAATAGTTTGTCATTTCGGGAAATACGCTTATTTGATTTCTTGCCAAGAGTTTAATAATAATGAGAAGATCGATACCACTCTTTTATTTGTCTATTGTTATTGTTATTATTGTTATGTCAGCTTAGCAAGACTGTAAACGTCAGAGAAACAACTCTCTGCAAAGCTAACACAATCTGCGTACTAGCACCTCTAAAGCGCACTGGTTTACAAATGATATCTCATTTGTTTTATCTATACAAAAACCAAAGTGTATTAAAAAAATGTGTCCATGTGGTTATTTCTTTGCCAACTCTTCACTTCCTTGAGTCTCCACTGGTTGCCAAATGCTACCAGCCAGGACACAGTTTAGGAAACACAGCGTGACTTTTTAAAATTTATTTTTTATTGTTTGGAGTAAACAAACAAGATAATAACTTGTAAAATAGTCACCTTGAGAAGTGCTAGAAGTCAGTGTCTGTGAAGATTCTCAGTCATCCAGGTCATAGTTATCCAACGAAGGTTAAAGTCAAGGGCAACTGGACTTGGTTGAAGATACTGGAAGACGTTTCATCCCTCATCCAAGGGGCTTCTTCAGTTCTGACTGACTGGTAGGGAAACTCAACTATTTAACCTCAGTGGGGTCGTTTGCCAGGATCGTCAATACTGCTGGTTCATTAATGCTCCTGACTGGCGTAACAACAGTCATTGTGGTCATTAGGACTACCCGAGGCCAAGACTGAACGACTACCATTGGCGTCTTCACCTGAGGCCAATAGGTTACGTTTGTTGAGTTTCCTGGGAAGTGATGAAAGGACTGCATTGTAAGTGGGGGATAAGTGGTGGCGTAGAAAGTAGAAGGTGGCAGTAGAAACCGTAAGGAAACGGCTAACACAAGACAACACCCTGGACAACAGAACTAGCCTCAGCCCTGACCAGATCTGTAAATTACTCGACCTCAGTCTAAACACCACTTATTTCCAGTACAACGGAGGATTCTACAGACAGAAGCATGGCTGTGCAATGGGTTCACCGGTATCCCCGATTGTGGCGAACATCTACATGGAAGAAGTGGAGAGCAAAGCCCTCAACTCCTTCAGAGGAACAGCACCGAGCCACTGGTACAGATATGTGGACGACACCTGGGTCAAAATTAAAAGATAGGAAGTGCAAGCCTTCATAGAACACATCAACTCTGTGGACGGTAACATCAAGTTCACATGAGAAGATGTTCACAACAACAGTTTGGCCTTCCTGGATTGCGCTGTACACATTGAAGAAGACAGGAGCCTGCAAATTGGTGTTTACAGAAAACCCACACACACAGACCAATACCTACTCTTCGAATCCCACCACCCACTGGAGCATAAGCTAGGGGTTATGAGAACACACTGCACCACAGAGCGGAAAACATACCAACAAGCGCCCAAGCCAGAGAGAAGGAGCAGAACAACCTGAAGGGGGCACTTACAGCCTGTGGATACCCTAAATGGACCTTTGTGAAAACAGCCACAAGATCCAAGAAGAACAAAACTACAGGGGATGAAGAAAAGAAGGTCAAACGCAACAACATTGTGATTCCATACGTGTCTGGAGTATCAGAGAAACTCAGGAAGATTTTCAACAAACACAACATCCCTGTGTTTTTTAAACCCAAGAACACGCTAAGACAGATACTGGTCCACCCCAAAGCCTGCACACCACTTATCCCCCACTTACAATGCGGTCCTTTTAATCACTTCCCAGGAAACTCAACAAACGTAACCTATTGGCCTCAGGTGAAGACGCCAACGGTAGTCGTTCAGTCTTGCCCTCGGGTAGTCCTAATGACCACAACGACTGTCGTTCAGTCAGGAGCACTAACGAACGAGCAGTATCGACGATCCTGGCAAACGACCCCACTGAGGTTAAATAGTTGAGTTTCCCTACCAGTCAGTCAGAACTGAAGAAGCCCCTTGGATGAGGGACGAAACGTCTTCCAGTATCTTCAACCAAGTCCAGTTGCCCTTGACTTTAACCTTCGTTGGATGCTAGAAGTCAGATTTTGTTACATCTGGAGGAAGCCAGACTAGCTGTTACCAGTCTTTCTGCTAAGCTAAGCTAACCGTCTCCTAGTTTCATTTTTAATTGAGTGGAACAAGAGTGGTATAAAAAAAATTTCATCTAACTCCTAAAATCCACTGACTCCGGCTACGGTGCATTACGGCTGTGCCGCAGTTGCCGGAGCTAATCTAGGCTATATATATATCTGTTAGTCCACCAGACGCAGCCGCACCCGCAGACACAGACGCAGCTTGTCCCAAAATCTGCTCTCCGCTCGGCAGAGAATAGGTAGCATACAGGCACAAAAGGAAATCATTGCATAGTCAACTTAATCATGGTAGAAGCACAAAGCTTTCAGTGCTATAGGGTATGGACGCATCAAAACCACGGCGCAGCCGTAACGTGCCGCAGCCGGAGTCAGTGGATTTTTTAACTCTGGCAAGAAAGAAAATAAAGCCACATTTCCCAACTATTGCTTTGAAGTCACTCATGATACTATGTTGTTTTTAGAGACACCAAGCAATATTGTCACTTTGACTGTCAAAAATAATTCAAACATAATTAGATTTACAATACATTATAGATGTTTGGGTAGACTGAAGGCTATCTATAAATTGTGATTGCTATGAGGAAAGTAGAGCGATTCTTCTGCCATTCCTTACCAGTTCCAGAAGATGATATACAGAGGGTGTAGTGCCTCCGCAATGTTCTTTCATTACATATCTAAACAGAAATCACATCAATGTCAATGTTGTTGTAGTTTCAAAAAAGGTTTGATTGGTAGTCTGAAAAGTGTTGAATGCTATTTAGAGTGCTAGATTACTATGGAGGTAGGCCCTTATGCATTAAAAAAATCATTCTCTACAATAAAAAGTAGCTGTAGTTCAGTTTCAGCTGTGAAAACTGAATGTTCTCATCTAATGAATGTTTCTTTCTTCGTGTTTATTGTCAAAAGTATTATAGACTAGTGTGGTTTTAAATTGCTCTTTCGTTAAAGGTCACATTTTCTTTTTTCCATTTAAATTTTGTTATGAATTCAATAAGCTGCAAGTTAAAAGTAGAGTGCTTAAACAAATAGCACCGTTAAGGTACACAGGTTTTTCTATCACATGAGCACTTATACATTATACATGGAGGACATGTCCCCCCCACATTTCAAAATCTATGTTTTGTCCCCCCCACTTTTGTAGTGTAAACTTTTATTTTGCATTACCTGTCTGCCTCCGGCGATTTCGGAGTTGGCCCATAGCAGAGGCGGTTTACTATGACTGGCTTGTCAATCCATCACACACTCTACATCAGATAATTAAATCGTTGAAATGCAGAAAAAATGATGTAGGCCATAGAAAACATGCAACACAACGCAAAGGGGGTGCTGAAAAGTTGAGGGAGAAAAAAAGAGGTCGTTCGAGGTGCCTCAATATTACAGACTTTTCTTTTGTGCTGCTGTTACTTGTACCTGAAGATAGTGAGGAAGCCTGCAAAAGGGTGGGTAGTAACTTGTTACAAGTAACGCAAAAATAAAAAAGTTGTTGGCAACATCCTTTTTCAAAACTTTTACTCTTTACTCCAGTATTTTCTTTGGTATTTTCTTAAATTATGCTACATTTTCCATTCATACCTTAATAACTTCACCAGTCTGTAATCTGCATTTTGCTTCATTAACTGAAATGAGCTCCAGCTACCAGCTGTTATTTATTCTGCAAACAATAATTTCTGAGATGCAAATTTCTGAGAGAGAGAGAGAAAATAAGTGTAGATAAAACAGTCATGCTGGCCTTTACGCATGACACACAGCTTCCTCTAGGTCTATATATGTAGTGCTTTAACAGGCTGGGCAGCAAAAAAGCATGATATTTTAAAATGTTCTTATCAATAAGAGAAGATTTAAAAAGGAAAATAACTGTATTAAACAAAAATTGCTAAATTACATATAATCAACAAGTAAAGCAAATTGCATTCCCTAGAAATAGCCATGTCGGACAGCGGCTGTTTCTAACCTAATGCCCAGCAGATGAAATATATTATGAAATATATTATACTTTTATTTTGTAGGTTTACTTAGTAGGTTTGTCATTTTTTTCCTTGATTGATTTTTTTATGGGAGTAATTATACTTTTACTTGGTAAAGATTTTCAGTACTTTATCGACCACTGGCCATCGGCCCCAATACTAACCCTGACAGGGTGAACATGAGACAGAGCAGAGATGAGGATAATAGCACAACAGAGTCAAAGCCAGCACAGCCCAAAGCACCAGTTTATGGTAAGATTGATAATGATATGGCTTATTTATTTATTGTACTCAAGGGCTCAGCTGAGGTAGTTACTTTACTTTAGGAGAGTTATAGAGGTGTTTCTAGCTTTGATGTATTTTAATGTCTCATTTAGTTATGTACTCTAGAATTCTCAAGAATGCAGGAATAAAAATCTCTAAAGCTTTGTCCGGAGAGTACACTGACAAGGGACAAACTCACGGGCCAGATTTTTAACCCAGACCTTTGTTGCTTTCCTAGTTGTGAGACGAAGTGACCACAGAACAGGGAGACACCGTGCTAAGTGAGACACATGTAATGGAAATATCACAGACAGCTCACAAGTATAACGTTTGGATAACTGAATACATTTGTGCTGTGGCTGGCTACATTAACTAGCAGCTGTTCCATGTCTTTTATGGTATGTAGTCGGTTTTGTTGTAGTTATATTAAACTCCATCTCTCTCACTGTGCACCTGAGTCTTCATAATCTCCCCTCCCCCGTCTGTTTTCCCCCCCCCCCCCCCGGTTCAAAGTCGCTCCTACACCTCTGCATGAGCAACATTGAAAAGAGCTAGCTCGGAAATGACACTGTACTTTTCTTGCTAATGCAGTGTTGTATCCTGCAGGAGGGGTCTGTGTTAACGCAATGCATGCAGGTAACAGCCGCACCGCCCAGCCCTGAGTCCCAGCAGCCTTTTAGTGGGGATGTCATGTTTGCTTCCTGGGGATATAGACGCCAAACTCAACACAGCAAACCCTACTTAAAATCTGAGCATATTCAGGCCAGTGGAAGATAACAGGATTGCACATGAGACCTGTGCAAATGTCTTCTGAAGGGCAATGGGATAAACAGGCACTTGTCTGTGCAGTGGAGGGAGGGGGAGGAGGAGGAGGGGGGTTGGTGGAGGAAATGTGGGCACTTGGGATGGGAGATAGCCAGGCTCTTCTAGGCAGATGGCCTCCCCCAGCTACAATGCAGCTGCCCCCCCCCCCCCCCCCCCCCAATCCAACTTTGGGGCCTCATATTGTTTTGTATGAAGGCCAATGTCCTTATTTATGATTTTTTTTCTATTCAATGTGTGTGCTTAGAGACTCCAGTGGTGGTGAAGTTGCCATGACTTTCATTAAAGCCGAGGCCGAATGAAATATGGATGTGCAGGGAGTGAATTAGAGTGATGGAATGGGCCAAATATTGCCTTCGTGGTGTCTCGGCAATACTGTCTTGGGGGGATAGATACTCAGGCCTGAGGAAAGTAAAAAAACCCTTTCCAAGTTCAGCGCATTCATCAGCAGGCCAGAGAAGTTTGCCTCCATGCAATGTTGATGACTGTTGTCATGTGCTGCTGAGTATTTTCGTGTATGAGGAAAAACTGGAATTGGTGGAAATATCTGTAACCTTTACCTGTGATGAGGATTTGACCTTAAGAACAGGATTCAAACGTCAATGTTACTTCAACAAATCTATTATGCCTCTGACATTCAAATACCAGTGCTGCTTAAAATGCAACTTGCTTTTGATGATTTAAAGAAATGACTCAGAACAAGAAAATGTACAGTAAAAATCTTTCGACACTTTTTTTCTGTGTATCACATAGAGTCACTATATAATATAGAATGGTAGGAAAAACTGTTAACATACATTAATTATTAACCCTACTGCAAGAGAAAGATATCAATTCTTGGCAACAGAGAAAAAACTCAAAACTGGTACTTTATTTAAACTGCTAAAACTATGGTACAGAACATTAAATATTATATTAAAGATTAAATACAAGTGAGCTGCCAGGCATCTTCCTCAGTTGTAGTTTTAAAAGATTATATTGCAACAGAAAGTATAAGCTGGATATCTCAGCCTCTAGATCAAACACAACCCATCCAACCTGAAATAAGAACATGTTTTTGCAAATACCATACAGATGGAGGCTCAGAAATACTATTTCAGCACACTGAATAATTGGCTATTGACACTAAGTTGTCACGACACCAAGTTGGATCCACTTGGTCCCAGCTTGTTGTCATGCTGCATAAATGATATGCAGCAGAGTCAACAATATGAATTCAGTTCATTCAGCTCAAAATAATCCCAAATAGGCCTTCGTGTGGAAAAGTTTGCAGTGTGAAAGTGAGTTCACCTCATGAGTTTATTCAACAGCACCAGCAGATGACTGCTTCTTTGAGTGCCTTACAGTAAAATGTAAAATGAGAATTAATCCCCCCCTCCCTTGTTGTTTTTTTTTAGGATTACTAATAATAGTTCTCCTTTCAAGGACTTTCCACATTTAGATGTATTAAGTTTAGTCTCTAAATCTAATTTTGGTCACATACAAATTGATAGAGATATCAAAGGCTTTCACCTTTACTGCAGTGTGTGCACGGAAAGTCTGCTTAAGCGGAGCAACTTTTGTGGTACAAAAAAGTGTATCTTCGTCACGGTGGTGATGTGGGCAGGGCCAGCTGAAGTGGGAAAAGAAAGCTTAATTGAACAAACTAATGAGTAGTTCTTATTTCCATTGGGATGTGCCAGTGAGATTGCTGGACAGTTTATCTATGATAAATAAATGCTTTAGGAGCTAATTAGCTTCTAGGCCCTCAGGGGAGGCGGGTGTTGAGTGTCCGAGTGTGAGTGTATGTTAGTATATGTGTGTTTCTGTATATTGCCATATCTTCAAGTCTACACTAGTCCACTTCCTGTTCTTTCTAACTACACCCCCTCACTCACATGTACACATACACTCCAAACTATTCCCATGTTTAGCTACCCTAAAGCAACCACAGAGCTATGATAAAAGCTCAGGTGAAGCCGACTAAATGCAAAGAAATGATAATCAGTCTCTTCTTTAAGTGAACCCTACTATGTATCCTTCTCCCTCCATTAAAAATTTTATAACACATCAACAAGAGAGTTGGATGAGAAATCTCTTATATCTTATATCTTTTCAATATGAGACTACTGTCAGCAGCTAGTTAGCTTAGCTTAGTATAAAGACTGGAAACTGGCTCTGTCTGAAGGTAACAAAATCAGTTTAACAACACGTTAAAATTTCACGAATTAACACGTTATATGTGTACAAAAAACAAAACGTGAAAATGGCACATTTATGGTGGGTAAAAACTCGATTTTTTTTACACAGCCAGTCAGCCTGTTTCCACCAAATATCTGCTTTTAACCATTTGTTCGCAGTAGTCCAATCTTAACCGCACTTCAATAAATAGTCACCTACAGTATGTTTAGAATTTCATCTATCACACCATTTAGAGCCCCTTTTCTATATCTGTGTTTGGCTGTTGGAAAATGTATGCTACAGCCTGTCCTGATAAGAGGATATCTGCCAGTGGGACCACATTGTCAGAAGTTGGCCATATCTCAGTCTCTGGGAAGGCGTTGCATCTGGGTGTCAGGGTCTGGGGTCCCAATGGCGTTGCACAGTCTGCAAGGCAAGATCAAGCCATCACTTTTTTGACGTGACTGTTGCCTCCTTGAACTCCTTTAGTGGCAATATTTAAACAAGATCATTTTGTTTGACATGTGTCCTGGCACAGTACATTTTCCAATTATTATGGTGTGAGTGATAGTTCAGTCGTTCAGTAAAATAGTCCTCTTGAAACTTTATGAAAATAACTTTCATAATGAGGGTTATATTACACATACAAGGTCTATCTTTTTAGGAATTTTTTTAAACACAAGATGAACAAATGTGGTAAGCTTTGTGGATTATTAGGTCTTCAACAATATTTCAGAAACATTTTAGCTAAAATGTAACCTAGAATTAATATTAAAAGTCCACAAATTAAAATGTCTCTTAAATTTTCTGATATAATAAATCTGAATGGGAGAAAATGCCCTAAGGACCCAAAAGTAACAGTAATATGTTCCCTTTAACAGAACCTTTCTTATTAATGGATAATGTACTTTATCTACATTTAAAATCTCTCTCTCTCTCTCTCTCTCTCTCTCTCTCTCTCTCTCTCTCTCTCTCTCTCTCTCTCTCTATATATATATATATATATATATATATATATATATATATATATATATATATATATCTCAAGGCATTTATTGATTAAGAAAGTTTGTAGAGGACTTCAACAAAGAAATGAAAACTTTGCAGTTGTACTGCAACACATTCTTGTATTGTCAAAGAATCTGCTTTTGTTAATCCTTTAAGCAAAAGACTCCAATGGTCAAACATTCAAGAGGGGGACTATGAATTTCTACGCAATCAGAATGAGTTGAAGTAAGAATTTGAAGAATAGAGGGTGGAATACAATATGCGCCGGTAGAATAGAATGAACATGATAATTATGCTAAATTATAAAGTGTTGCTGACATCTGTCACCCCAGAATTTCTTTCAACAAATGAAGAGAAATAAACACAGAACATTCCTCTGTTGTAGAAGAGTGTAATCCTCTTGCCTCCCTGTGCTCTTTTCTTTTCCACTGACAATGATAATTACAGTTTTTGTTGGACGGCTTTCAAGGATTTATCTCCTTTTTGTATTAATGGCTTTCTGAAGCTTTTAAATCCAAAAAGTTTAATTTGCTGGTTCTGTGTGGCCATTGTACATTTTCAATTTTCCATACTTTAGTTTGAAATACCTTTAAGTTGTGATGTGTGCATTCTTCTTTTTATGTCCACAGTTCAGCTGCTCCTCAACATACAGGATTGTCGTAGGTCAATCTGTTTGTTCATCTAAATGGGTTACATTAGAGGGAAGAGGTTACTCTCAACAAGTCCTGCAAAATGCATGGCAATTTTCCTCCAGACTGACACAGATGTTTTTTGAATGATTGTGGACATGATTGAATTAAACCAACATTGATTGCTGGTAAGAAACAGGAAGTGAACTGCAGTCTCCCGTGTCAAACATTGACATTTTGCTGCCCCATAAAACCCACTATACTCACGCTATTTCCTTCTTTGCTCCAGACAGACAAGAATCATTATTGCTATTGCCACTAGAGGGTTTTGTCATTTAAGCAAATGCTTCTGTAAAGATTCTCAGTCATCCAGGTCATAGTTATCCAAGGAAGGTTAAAATCAAGGGCAACTGGACTTGATTGAAGATACTTGAAGTCCGCCTCTCATCTAAAGCCTTGTTCACACTACACAAGTTTAAGCCCGATTTGCTAGTTGGAGAGCTCGCGGACTGTCGGGCTGTGATCGAGGGTAAATCAGCAATCGATCGGCAGTCACTAGTCGTTTTGTGTGAACTAAACAACAATGCATCAAAACAGCTCCTTGATGCATCACTGACACATCGCAGATGCCAGCCAGATATCTAGCACGCCAAATATTTGGAAGAGTCGGCCGACTCGACATCCATATCCAGCTAATGAAAGCATGCAGCTGGCAGAGCAGGCAGCTACTATTTCACTGCAAAACACTTTTTACTCAACTCCAGCTCTCTCTGTAGCACAGACAATCCCTGCTACCTGTGTGTGCTAATCTATTCTTTCACCCATTTTCTTTGTCTTAATAATTGCTATCTTTATAATAACAAACAACAGCTTTTTCGTGTCTAGTTTTGCGTCATTTCCCATTTCCCATTTCACCTGTGCTTTCTTGAAAACATGTGGTTTGGAGACCAGCTATCAGGTGACAGAGTCGTTGTCATCTTGTGTAGTGTGTGTGACCCCCCCTGTCACCGATCAGTCATGTAGTGTGAACGCCACAATGATTTCAAGACTCCCGTCACAAGACGGCGTGTTGTGTAGTGTGAACAGCACGGCGACCTGCTAACGCTGAAAGTTGTGTAGTCTGCATGAGCCTTAAAGCCTAGTTCACACTACAGGATTTTTAGCCCAATTTGCAGGGAGTAAATCAGCAGCTGATCGGCGGTCGCCAGTCTTTATGTGTGAACTACTCAATGATGCATCAAAATGGCTCCCCGACACATTTTTGACACATCGCCAACGTCTGCCAGATATCTAGCATGCCAAATATCCGGAAGACTCGACATCCACATCCAGTCAATGAGAGCAGGTAGCTTTCTCTAACTCAGACAGTCTCTGCTACCTGCATGTGCTAATCCATTCTTTAACCCATATTCTTTGTCTTTATAATTGGTATCTTTATAATAACAAACAACAGCTGTTTCATGTGTAGGTTGGCGTCATTTCACATTTCACGTGTTTTCTTGACAAAACACAAGTCACAAGACGGCAAGTTGTGTAGTGTGAACAGCACGGCCGACACTGAAAGTCGTGTAGTCTGCACGAACTTTAGTGGTTTCTCTAGTTCTGACCGACTGGTAGGGAATCCTAGCCATTTAACCTGTGACTCCAAAAACCAAAACGACTGCCAGGAGCACTAACAAACCAAGTGGTATCCTTCACCTTGATAACGACCCCACAGAGGTTAAATGGCTGGGATTCCCTACCAGTCAGTCAGAACTGAAGAAGCCACTTGGATGAGAAGCAAAACACCTTCAAGTATCTTCAACCAAGTCCAGTTGCCCTTGATTTTAACCTTTCTTGGGAAATCAAAATATCTTTCTGAGCTCTGTAATGATGCTGTTTCTACTATATCTCAAACATGTAGGCTGGGCTGTCTGCTCAAAAATATACCATACTTTTGCTCATTTATTGGTTAACACACACCCCAAATTCGAAAAACACCACTAAACTGTGAGATAAAACATCACATCTAAACCAAAAAGCAACAAGCCATCTGGATTTAAATCAAAGAAAACTCCCTGCCTCCAAACCCTTGTTGGCCCAACTTTTCAAAATGTCCTCCATGTTGCAATTTTGGGACAATGACTGACAGACCACAGAGTGTATCCCCTCATTCAAAGCCTAGGCCTTATAACCAAGTTGGGTTTTAATCTGACCAAGCCACCTGTGAGGTTCGTCAGAACTTGAGCCCACAGGGGCAGAGCTGGGCTTCATTACTGTGTCGCTGGTTCTGGCCCAGTTCTCCCTTTGCTCTATCTCTCTGCCTCTCTATTCTTCAGTACCTTGCAGGCATGGTGCAGAAATGAGAGCCGGCTGCTTGGTCCTCCACATCACTCCATGGCCACAATTTGTCATTTTTCACACGAGATGAAGCCTTTTATGAAACGAAATGAGTTTCCCTAAAATGAAGCGCCACAAAAGCTCCGTGATTAATTTGCTTGTTAGGCTATTGCAGCTGTCACCTGTGGAAGACATCTGGACAGCAGATTGACTAATGCCAGCAGTAGGGCTGAACCATGGTTCTCTCTCTCATAACCTACCCTACAGTCAGCCTTTCAGTGGGCTTTTAAAAGCACTACTCACTGTTTGAAATAGCCCCTTTCTGAGGGGCAATTAATAAGCATTACTTGTGATTGACATGGTAATTAGTTGCATTAATGTGGTCATAAGAGGCTTTGTATGTGGGGGGGTTGCACTGAACTTATGAAGGGTGGCAGTAGACGTTAGGAAACGAGGAATGAGCTCTACGACCTCACTTAAAAACTAATTGTCCATTTGATTACCACCACTTTTTTGACAGTAATTTTGTCAGAAATGGCAAAGCCAAAGTAAGTGTAATTTAGCTTTTAGATTATATACTACTTAGTCATGTGAATCGTTTGTGGTAATGTAGAGTATATAACAATTGGTTTTCAGTACAGTTTTTTATGACGTGTTTTAAAAAAGCCATCATTATAACACTGCTAACTGTGCTGTGAACATGTACAATGTGGATGTAAGAGCACCTTTGGGACCAGGGATGTTAAGTACGCATGCTATAGGTATTGGTACTGTGTAAGGCAAAAAAGGCTTTTTTACAATTCCATAATTCAGTAACTCTTCATAGTAATAAATTCAGGAATTTTGAAAGATACTTATTGTAATTATCTAGAGGGAATGTGGGGGGTTAAAGAGAACAAGCATTAATTAGTTATTCATTTTACCTGGAATGAAGCCCTTTGTGCTCTCAAAGGATGCAGGGTTGTTAGTTTGTCCTGACAAATGCACCTTCCTAAATGATCACTTTTACAAAGTGTAATTTTGCAGGTTGTTCATTTGGTGATTAAACCTCTTTACACACCAGCTTTAAAATGGATTTAGCTAAATTTGTTATAATTGCCAGTGAATCAAAAGACTGATTATAATGTGAAAGGGTTCTGCTACTGTCAATCACACCCTGCAGCTCTGTGCACATCTTAGCTCACTGTTCCAGTTTGACAGTCTGATGAAACAAAAATATGTAAAACCTGTGGTATGGTCAGCAGAAATGTATAGTATATGTGGTTTATTTTTGTTAAGAAGCTAAACATGTAAAACCAACCATATGATTACTTTTACGAAAGGTCTCTAAGAGAGTTCTCTAACTTGCATTATTCTCTCACACACTTTATGATGAAGGGCTTTACACTGCAAACGCAAAAGGTTTTCTTCCTCTATCTGAGCTGTTGGAGGCTTTGGGGCCCATCGCAGAACACAGAGTCATGTAATGGTGAGGACAGGCTTATTTTTTAATTACTGAGGAATTAGAGGGTAGCGTTGGTTTATTTGTGGATCCTGTGTAATAGGGAAACTTTTCTTAGGAAACCGAAGGCCTTGTTGGAATAACTGGTGTAACAGTAAATTCAAAAACACAACACAATACTCTGAGATTCACAGAGCAGAGATTTGATCAGGCTATTTTGAATGGCATGGGATGGATCCTATCTTATTACTGTGACCATTTCTTTTCTCTGTATAATTATGAAATTCCTTAGAGACACAGAGGGGGGGGGGGGGGGGGGGGGGGGCGGGAGAGAGCCTATAAAACACCCTGCTAGTGTAACAATAAACTGCATTGCAATGGCGCAATGGCAACATCCCTGAAAGAACTAGGAGAATGCTTAACGCACACAGAATTACACTCAGTTCAAATCACAGACACCTTCTCTGCATGTGCCTGACAAAACTAATACTGATAAACTGATAAAATTGGTCTACCTTTTACAAACATGGATGTCTACCATTCGATGTAGAATCCGTACTGATACCTGTGCACTCATGTACTTTAGATGACATTTACCAATTAGCTCATGCTTTAATCCACACACACATACAGTATATATACTGTTGTCAGTGAGCAAATAGAAACCTGAATATGCCTAATATTTGTTTAAGTGTTCTTCTTCTGCAGTGCTTTTATGGCACATTACTGTTGAATCAGCGCCACCAGCTGTTGAGCTTGATGCGCTCCTATTATCAGCATAACATTAGCATAACAGCGGTGGATGGAAGCGCGCTTTAATTCACATTTGTTTAAAATTTGCTTTGAATTTGGATGGATGTGATGTAGATAGTGGTTTGACATGCATCCCTGTTTAGCTGGTTTAGTATAGCTGTGTCCCAAATCCATACTATGTGTACAGTATGTGCAGTACAGTGTGTTCATACTGGAGAAATCAGTAAGTGTGCAAACTAAAAGCACTTGTTATTAAATGTGCTGTTGATGGACATTAATCTCCCACAACGGAAAACACATGGAAATGGAAGCGCTGCTCACAGCTGCAAATAGTTAAAACTGTTTGTGGATGGTGGTGAAACACCGCCAGGGACACCCTAAAAAAACAAAAAATAACTGTTACAAAAAAGGAAGATGCCCGAAGATGCATGCATTGCATAATTTTTCTGTTATTATAAAACAGTTTAGTATGTTGATTTCTAGTATACTAACTGCAAAAACAGTATCCAGTAAAGAATAGTATGTAGTAGGAATTGGGACACAAAATAGCATCTACCATGGAGGGGAAACTAGAAAATATTGAACATCAGTGACCTTTAAGGATGCTCACAGCCTCCATATACAGTATATGTATTCTTTTCTTTGCAAGCACTTCAGATTGTTTAGAAATAACATTTCACCCATTACATGATTCAGTACTTAACATAAACATAAAGGGCCATTGTTGTTTCCTGTATATTTAGATGAAATCTCAACAAGTGGCACTGAAGGTTTCTGGTTAAAATTTACCTCTCAACTACAGTGACTGACATGGGTGCGGCACCACTCCTGAAATCTGGCAGCATTGGTGTTGCTCAGGTTGAATTTTGTGTGTGTGTCATTTCAAATATAAATGGTGTTTTTCTTAATGCGGGGTTTGCCAAGGCAGCATACCACACTTTGTTGTTTTAAGTTTGCTGCGGCTACAAGGTACCAGGTACAGGAGGAAAAATGCTCTCCAAGTCATATAATCAGTTTACACCTAAACCATGGCAGTACTCACAAACACCAGACCACAAGGGGAATGAAGGGCATTGTTCAGTGTAAATGCACTTAACTCCTTGGCTAAACTTCTGCTGCATCCCTGTAGCTATAGCCTCAAAGTCATTTTAGACAGAACTGACAGACTAATCTTGCCCCTCCCAGGCACTCAGTGAAATGATGCCTCCTCCTAAGACTTCAGATCCCAGCCTTACTGCCTCTCTGTCCTAATATCTCTCCTCTCATAACAGCACAACCAGAAACACAAACACACCGTGGCATATTGCCATGACGCCGGTGTTTTTAAGATCAAATGCCCAGCCACATAAAAGCAGCATTTGCAGCCAAAACACACACCTACAAACACACACTTGCAAGCACATACACAGCCTCACAGATGAAACACGCACACAGACAGACCCACACATTCTGCACTACAATGGCTGTCGCAGGGCTATTTCAATAATCCCCAGCATGTATGTTTAATGGTGAGGGCCCAACAGGAAATGATCGACAAATGAAACGAAGCAGCGGGTTATTACGTACCACTCTGGTGTCAGCCCAGGCCTCCCCACCATTAATTTTATTGTAACTCATTTCTGCGGCCAGAGTGGAGCGGGATTTAATGTTTCCATTCCCCACTCCTGTTCTGCATGACAAATTGTTTTAATAAACATATACTGGGTCATAATAAAGTAATAATAATCCTACCAGTCACCTTATATCACTGCAGTTAAATTTTCCCATAAGCCAACACTGGTTAAAATGACAATTACATGGTAGCCAATCCTCAGCAAGGCAAACACAATGGGCAGATTTAATATAGTTTGTAAATATGATTAGTGTGCTGTCGTGTTATTGGAGTCTAGTATTTACATTTCTCTTTGGGCCTTTTTTACAGTACAGGATCAGCATTAAATAAAGCTTTCGCTCTTTTTCCTTCCTGCTCTCTTTCTTCTACCAGAAAGCCTCCCCTCACTCCCCTTCGCAACTTAATGAAAAACACTGTTGACCGTTAATATTCCACGGATCAATCACCATTTTTAATTTTGTGGATAAATGTGCTATTGTGAAACCCTCAAAGGTCTCTCCCACCTTGCATGTGTGTGTGTGTGTGTGTGTGTGTGTGTGTGTGTGTGTGTGTGTGTGTGTGTGTGTGTTCATGCATGCACACTGTTTTTGTGTGTCTGTAGTTTGGTTTCTTAGTGAAAGGGGAGAGAAGGTGTTCACATAATGGCTCATGGTTATTTGCAGGGGCAATTTTATGCTACAATTCAATTATTGCCTAAATTTGTTTTTAGCTCCTGAAGTCATTGCTTCTACCAGCAATTTACTCAAGACGGACGTTTACATCACACACACAAAGCATCAGCATGCTTTTATGTGTGTTTTTAAGTACAGTAGGGTTGCAGCAACCTTTTGAACTTAATAATAGCAGTAAATACAGGCCAGTTTGCGCTGATACAGACTGTTTTGATTGAAATGCCTCCTGGTACTGCAAGATATTATGAGAGATTAATTAAAACAGTAACTGCTTGTTTGTGTGGACCACTTACATTTGTATACTTTTCATCTGGAGCTGTTTTTAAAGGTTTGGGCTTGGAATCTTAGTCCTTATTAAGGGGAATCTTAATGCTATAGAATACAGTAATGTGCTTTGTGACCAAAATTTTTCCTGTTTCTATTGACAGTGCTCCCATGCATACAGAAATGGACCCAACACCTTTGGGTTGAATCGTAACATGTAATTTGTTAGCAAACATGATATGGTACATAAATACAGATTTTGTTCTGTTTGTTTCTGTTTGCATTTTACATGTAGACTTGTGTTTATTTAATTTCTATTGTTGGATACCTCCTGGGACCCTACTGTATATGTAGGCGGTTCAAATTTGTGTGACAATATATTGTGCCGTTTACATCGGTTGTTCTCAAACTTTTTCCCCAAGGACCCCTAAACTGACAATCAGAAGGAGCTTTATTGCCAAGTAGTGTTTTACACATACAAGGAATGTGCTGTGGTGATAAGGTGCTACACGTAGACAAACATACAGTCAAAATAAATAAATAAATGTGGAAATATATAAATATGGAATTGAAGAACAACGTTGCAGATATATACATGTGCATTATTCTGGGTCTGTGCCGTGCAGAAGTAACGTAACAGAAGAGAATATTGTGTACATATAAATATATAAACTGACAACATAAAAATATACAACAACAAAGATCAACAATCAACAACAAATATGTGCGACTTGCCAGGTCTGAGCCCGACACGAGATGAAACGGTATTTACATGTGCAGGTGACATTTG
>NC_060169.1:17675795-17740387 GCF_021292245.1 Micropterus dolomieu
TGTAATGGTGTGGGGGATGTTTTCTTGGCACACTTTAGGCCCCTTAGTGCCAATTGGGCATCGTTTAAATGCCACGGCCTACCTTAGCATTGTTTCTGACCATGTCCATCCCTTTATGGCCACCATGTACCCATCCTCTGATGGCTACTTCCAGCAGGATAATGCACCATGTCACAAACCTCGAATCATTTCAAATTGGTTTCTTGAACATGACAATGAGTTCACTGTACTAAAATGGCCCCCACAGTCACCAGATCTCAACCCAATAGAGCATCTTTGGGATGTGGTGGAACGGGAGCTTCGTGCCCTGGATGTGCATCCCACAAATCTCCATCAACTGCAAGATGCTATCCTATCAATATGGGCCAACATTTCTAAAGAATGCTTTCAGCACCTTGTTGAATCAATGCCACGTTGAATTAAGGCAGTTCTGAAGGCGAAAGGGGGTCAAACACAGTATTAGTATGGTGTTCCTAATAATCCTTTAGGTGAGTGTATTTTGCAGCAATTATTTCACTCTCTTTCTCTCACTCTCTCGCCAGTCTTGTGCAGAGCTTTGTGTGCTACCAACAACTGCAGGCAGTTGCGGTTTCTTGCGGGTCTATTTCAAGTAGCCGGCTGTTTAAAAACGCTATAATATTCTTTGTGTGGTTCATCAACGGTGATAAATTATCCGAAAGTCCCACGAGGTGCAGAGAACTCCGCACAACACCATTTGGGGCTCCGTCTCTTCTGCCACTACACACCATACATGTTACAACTACACATGCGCACTGACAACCCAGGGTTCGGATTACAATTTTGGATTACAATACTATATATACAGTATATATAGGGGAGATGGTTGTAACACTTTTGACATTTCTGTCTGTATCTCAGAGCTCGTTAAAACCAGTGTGTTCAAAATGTGATATAAACTAGTTACATGCATCTGCTATTAGATGGTGCAACTCTTATCTGTGAAATGTATGAAATGTAACATTATGTAATAAGGAATATGAGAAAAACACAATATTGAAAGCTTTTTATTCAACACTTTTATTTTTCTAAATATGTTTGGTGGTGACAGACATATGGCAGTGCAGGCCTCATGGGCCCACAGAGAAGCCTTCAGGTCTTACACTAACATTTGAATATAATAATAAAACAATTCAACATCACTGTAAATACAACTAAACATTTTCCTTGTTGTTACAACTAACCCAGCCTCTTGTAGCCATGAACTAGCTTGCCTTACAGCTTACAGCTAAAACATTAGAACTAACAACTTGCAAAATAAACAAAACTAAAACTTCAAACAAATACATCATTTATCCATGTGTGCGAATGGTGACTCCCTTTTTACAGAGAGTGGCGTAGTAGTGGGCCATGATTATCCCATTTAATCGCAATAGTGACCATAAAAAACATTTTAATTTATAAGGCTCTAAAAATGTTACTGAATCAGGTATCAATGCATTTCAAGCAAATACTGAAATAATAAAGGGTCTCAATGAAATATGTACAGTATCACATGTTTAGTATAAACAGAGCTGTTTACTTCCTAGTTGCACCAGGAGAAAAGGATGGCTGCGTAAAACCTTCCAAACAAAAGGTTAGTAAAGTATGTTAACAAAGATAGGACGTAGAGTTTTGGTACACATTATCTTTAAGGTGTCTAGTATTAATATATGCATTGGCATTTACACAACTTTCTTCAATGTGGTCACTGAATGAGTAAATATTTTGACGGCAACAGGGCATCTATCTAGGTATCCACATTCATAGTTCTTGTTGTACCTAAATATATGCTTTGTTTTTTTAGGGATCCAAGCAGCAAAGCTGCTGGAACCCTATTGTTTTTGTTCTGATTATTCTTTCTTTCTTTCTTTCTTTCTTTCTTTCTTTCTTTCTTTCTTTCTTCTTTTTCTCCGCTAAAAGTGTTTGGGCAGCAAAAACTCCTGGAACTCACCAAAATTGGCACGTAGGTTGCATATTCCACCCACTACACAGGCAAAAAAAAATGGCCCTCATAGACCTCATGGTGGCGCTATGACAATCAACTTTGTGTTTTCGCAATTATCTCAAAAACGGCTTCGTTTAGAGTCAAATTCTTTCATTATTTTAATCTCTGGATTGGTCTTCTGCTCTAAAAATGTCAAAATTTGCCAATCAACCTGAAACTTTGGCAGGATCATCTACGGACGTCGCTGATCAAAACTTATTAAAAGAATTTTGATATGTCAATCTGTTTTTTTCCATTGATTTTTTTGTGTATTTACGTACAATTTTACATAAATGCCCATAAATCAAAATTGGTTTAAGCTAATGTAACCAAACTTGACACATCTGTTCAGATGCTCAGCCCAAGCTTTGCTGAGCAGTCCTGGAATATGATTCCACTAGGGAGCGCTACACTTGCAAATTCGCTGGATGGATTTGTACGAAATTTGCTTTGTACGATCTCGAGTCACTACTCAGTTGATGTATAAAATTTGGTAATGATTGCACAAAGTGGGCATGGCTTATTACAAGAAATGTACATTTCTAGACATTTCTTATACCTAACTTCAAAAAATCTAAGAAAATCATCCGTACTTCCTAGAGGGCTGAAAGTATTTCAGCACATCCACTGATTTGTGACTAACGTTTGCCTCACTGCAACCTATGGCCAATTCATTCACTTTAGCATCTGTGTGAGACCATGTCAATGTGGCAAATGGGGGCGTTTCATACAGACGCTGAAGGGTACTTTTAGCGTAAAATCCTTAAGCTTTGTCACGCTGTCTGAAAGCGTCAGTTATGATGCATTGAGATGAGAATGTGTTGGTCATTCTCCAGATGGCCGATATCAAGTGTTTCAAAGGGTTGTTAGATTGGTCAAACGGTGAGTCTGCAGTGATATTCAGTATGTTGCTGTGGCTTGTATAGTATGAACAACATTTTCTTTTAAATCAGTATGGGATCAAATGGCAACAAAATAATTAACAACACACCCAAAACCAGCAGAATGATCTGTGATTTTTTTCAGAATTTTCTCACCAATATCTTCACAGTTGTAAGCGTTTTAAGTTTTAACTTAAAGAACTATCCAGGTCTGGCACATGTGACATCACTACCTCCACTTGTGAAAAGGTGTGTAGAAACAGCCTTTCACCAGTAGCTCAGTCAGTAAGTCACCTACTCTGGAGCGCTGGAGGTGCAGGGTTCAATGTTGTGTTTTTCGCAACTGGCTTGGATCCCGATCATTGCATTTACTTTTATTTGTTTTACTTTGATGCAAGTTCTGGGTATGTTGGATCTAGATGACGACCCAGACAAGGCATGCACTATGATATATAAAAACAAAATCCCTCTCTCCCTCCTTGTGGGGTGGTATGTGTTATCCTCAAGCTTGGGTCCTCTACCAGAGGCCTGGGAGTTATCTTAGATGTTCCTAGGACTGCACTCTTCTGGTTAGAGACTTCAGATGTTGTACCTGGAATCTGCTGGAGCCACTCTCTCAGTTTGGAGGTCACAGTCCTTTTTCTCTCTGTTGGTGGTACATGCCATGCAGAGGCTTGTATCACTATGATGGTTTACCCTCCTCCTTATCATCCTCAGGTTTCTGCTGCCTGAGGTATTCACTTAGCGCTTCATCTTTGGGGGCCATCTTCCTGATGTACTGCTGGATCTTTGTTGTTTCATCCTGGACAGTGGTCTTGACAATCACTAGCCCTCGGCCTCCCTTGCTCCGCTTAGTGTACAGTTTCAGGGTGATGGATTTGTGGTGAAACCATCCATGCATTGTGAGGAGCTTTCTTGTCTTGATGTCAGTAGCCTCTATCTCCTCCTTTGGCCAGTTTATTATACCAGCGGGGTATCTGATGACTGGCTGGGTGTATGTGTTGGTGGCTCGGATATTGTTCATCCCATTCAGCTGACTTTTCAGGACCTGCCTTACTCCTGGGGCTGATTTCCTTGCTGCCTCCTTATGGTTCCCGTTTGCCTGGGATCCCAAGGTATTTGTAACTGTCCTGAATATCTGCAATGTTGCCTTCTGGTAGTTCAACCCCCTCGGTTCTGATCAGTTTCCCTCTTTTTGATACCACCACCACCAACTGCACTTGTCCAGTCCGAATGACATTCCAATGTTGTTGCTGTTCCAATGTTGGTGTGAGTCGATGTCTCACTCATTCCTGGCTAGCTTGATGTCATCCATGTAGAGGAAGTGACTGATGGTTGCTCCACTTCAGAACCGGTATCTGTAACCACTATTTGTGGTCACCTGGATGAGGGGGTTCAGGGTATTGCAGACCAACAGCAGGGATAGTTCACCATACCTTGATATGCCACACTTGATGATGACTTGTGCAATTGACTTTAAATTGGCTTCTAGAGCCCCGTTGAGTTCTTGATGAAGGATCTTAGTGTCCTGTTGATCTTGTACATTTCCAACCCTTCAAGTGTACATGTATGTGGCATTGAGTCGTGCCTTTCTTGCAGTCAATTCAGGCAGCGCACAGGTTGGTCCACTTGGTCTTGCAGCTTTATTTCATTTTGCTCATTGTAGGCCTCTATTGAATGGATATCCTACAGGCTACCTCTATCCTAAATGTTACCTTCATGTTCAATGTGAAGGAATTACATGACTGCAAAGCAGTTGTTTTTGAATGTTGCACAAACAACTGTTTACAATGAATACTGTACTAAAGTGCAAGTTTAAATGTTACAATAAAGCTACAATATTGATGTTTCAATACAAGTTGCACTAAAGTTACAACAATGAAATACGCTGTTTTTGTCTTGCTCTCCAAATTGTCAGTGTTGTATAAGGGATTTTGATATGCAAATTCGTCATGCTAGAATATGATAGAGCGTTTTAGTGTCAACGTTGGGAACTACCATTGACAGTTTTAAATATCTTAATAACTGGTCTGGAATACATAGAAATTTTGGTGAATGCACAGGAGAAATTAGTGGATTCAGGATACAACACATGATCCCACTGGTCACTACCGGACTCTTATCCAGTTTTAATCCACACTTTTACGTTAAATTTTTTATATCCTTTTTATTTAACTTAAGTTTTTAACTTAGTTAAGGGTTAAGGATTTTAGTCATCTGACATGGATTTTAAGCTAGATGAGCGTAAAAACGCTATCAATGCTACTGATCACAACAAAGCTCCGGCGAATAACGTTATGCTAGCCGAGATAACTCTGCCCCATGAGGACTCCACACTCCTTAAGAAATCGAACAAAAAGATTGCTGACCTTATGGAAGACATCCAACGACTTTCAGAGGAACTCAAAGAGAAAGATTCCCTGCTGACTGGCTTTATGGATGTGGCTTCAGTACAAGCCAAACAGATTGTTTCTCTTAGCGCAACCGCTAACATCCAGGACACCGTGCTATGTGACCCCTCTCCCCTTCCAAGGCTTTCCTCCTGCTCGACTCCGAAGCATCAGTCAACCTGGGCTGAAATGGTGGTCCGTGGCTGCAAGAGAGGCTCGGACGAGGCTGCCTCTCCTCCGCACATCCGCCTCTCCAACTGCTATGCAGCCCTGTTTGACGACACTCCGGTCCATCCAGTGGATGCACCTGCGGCTTCGAGTCCACCTGATACGGATCCCTTTCGGCGGACAGTGCCGGCCGACACTGTTGCATCTCCTCCACCGGCTACATCTCCTGTACTGGCGGCAGTGATCGGCTGATTGGCCGTCATCCTGGTCAAAAACCTCCGCTTCCCGACGTAGGATCCTGAAGGAGGCTGTGCTCAGGCGCTCCGGAGGCCGTCTCTACCCTGCACCGTCGGGTAGCCCTTCTCTCAGGTCTTTTACTGCTACTCCAACACAACACTCGGTAGCTCTCACACTCTATCCTCAGTCCACACGCAGTGTTGAAGCAGATTCTGCTCAGTCCTGCACTGAAACCCCACAACCGGCATCTCCTCGTCCCCTTTTCTCCCCAACCACACTAATAATTGGTGACTCCATAATTCATACATTGAACATTCATTTCTTTAATGCCATCGCTTCCGTCCTCCATCACAAGAGTGATAGTCCATGTGGGAACAAATGACACAGCTCTTCAGCAGTCTGAGCTGACAAAATCAGATTTTAACCGTCTTTTTAACTTTTTAAAGCAGTGTGGAAAGTCCGTTTTTATCTCTGGTCCCATTCCCACAGTTGGTCGCGGTGCTGGCTGCTTCAGTAGACTCCTTGGCCTCCACGACTGGCTCTAGTCCGCCTGCAGAGCTCACGGTGTGTGTTATGTCGATAACTTTAATATTTTCTGGCAAAGAATGTCTCTTTTTAAGACAGACGGACTTCACCCGAATAAACAGCGCTCAGAAATGTTAGCTGCTCACATACAGCATGTGGTGCGGTCCACACATGACTTACGTGAATGACTAATTATTCATGCTGAACAGATCTCTGCCTCACTGCCACTAACAACAGTCTCCACCTGCTGGCATGTAAAGCCAGCGCTGTTCCAAAGACTTCTATTCCTGTCATCATCACGCATAGACCAGTAAACCGAAATGTGCACATCCCACACAGAAATAATAATAATCTTAACAGGATTAGGAGTTAATGCAACTGACTTTTTAAATATGGCCACTTCTTTTAACTTCAAACAACATGTCAAAGGGCAAACACATAACCGTGGTCATACACTGGACTTGGTTTTTACCCTGGGTGTTTCCTCTGTGGAATTAGTGGACATGACCATATCTGACCACAGATGTATTGTTTTTAGCTGCAATTCGCCTGTTACTCATGCCGCCTCACCAAGCTCCGTTTGTTCTCACATCTTTAATGAACAAAGTGTTTTAAAGTTTTGCACATTATTTCAGAGCCAAAGCCAACACCTGTCTGATTCCAACACTAACAATCTGGTCGATCACTTCAATCATATCTGCTTGTCGTCACTACATATTACTGATCCTCTAAAGGTTAGGACTATGTCTAAAGCTAGTAAGCAACCCTGGATAAATGACAGCATTCGCAGCCTAAAAAGGGAATGCAGGAAAGCAGAGTGCAGATGTAAAAAATCCAGTCTCCAAGTCCATTACCTCAGTCTGAAGGATTTATTAATTAACTACAATAACATGGTTAAGGATGCAAGAACACACTATTTTTCTGAACTCATTACTACACATAAACACAATCCCAGGTTTCTGTTTAAGACTGTGGATCAGCTGGTAAATTCAACCCCTTCTTGTGCCTCAGCTGGAAGTAATGATGACTGTGAATTGTTTTTATCTTATTTTACCAATAAGGTGGTGTCAATCAGAGCCTCTATTACCCCCACGGCCTGTTAATCAGAGGTCCCTCACCAGCAACAAGAGAGTTTTAACCAGTTTTATCCCATCGACTTGTCTGAGCTTTTAAAAACAGTATCACAAATGAGAGTGTCCTCCAGCCCACTTGATGTAATACCTACAAATTTTTTACTAAAAGTAATGGACTCTGTTGGGCCCCATTTGATCTCTGTTTTTAACAGCTGCCTATCTACTGGTTGTGTCCTTATTATTTTAAAACGGCTTGCGTGAACCCGCTTTTAAAGAAACCTGGTTTAGATCCCTTCCTCCCACAAAATTTTAGACCAATTTCAAAACTGCCTTTTATTGCAAAGATTCTATAAAGAATTGTGTCCAAACAATTGCTCACTGTAATGGAAAATAACAAATTCTTTGAAAAGTTTCAGTCTGGTTTCAGGAAGTACCACAGCACTGAGACTGCCCTGCTTAAAGTCACCAATGACCTTTTAATGTCTGCTGATGAAGGTATGTGCTCAGTCCTGGTACTCCTGGACCTTAGTGCTGCTTTTGACACCATTGATCACAACATCATGTTAGACAGACTGAGGCACTAGGTGGGGATCTCTGGTACTGCCTTAGAATGGTTTTCATCCTACCTGTCAAATAGGAAGTTTTGCGTGTCTGTAAACAACTCTCAACAAGTCTCAGGGGTCAGTCTTAGGACCCATTTTGTTTTCCTTGTATCTGCTTCCCCTTGGAAATATTATCCATAAACATGGTATTTCTTTTCATATTTATGCTGATGACACACAAATGTACTTGCCCGTCATATCCACAGATCCTGGAATGCTGAGTTCACTTAACAACTGCCTTTATGAAGTTAAAAAATGGATGTCAAATAATTTCCTCCAGCTGAACTCAGACAAAACAGAAATCCTGGTCATCGGGTCCCAGCAGATGGCAAAACAAATACTGCCATCTGCTGGTTCCCTAGTAAATCCCATTAAGCCTGTTGCAAAGAACCTTGGTGTCTGGTTTGATAGTAATTTAAATTTTGAGCAGCACACCACAAAGCTTGTTCAATCATGTTTTTTGTTGTGGTGGCAGCCCGGCTGACGGTGAGTGTCCTGGTTTTTTCTCCTTTTTATCAGTTTTTCTGCTTTTTCCTTGGTTTTCTGTTCCCTGCCTGCCTCCCTGTGTTTTCTCCCCTGTGTGCTCTCTCTCCCTCTGCTCCTGAGCCCAGCCAACTATCTGAACCTGCATCTCATCAGCCACCTCGTCAGCCTGCCACACCTGCCAGTAATCACCTCATGCCTGCCTGTATTTCAACCCCGGTTCTCCACACCATCCTCGCTTGATCGTCGTTGCTCCTTACCCGGTGCCACCTCTACATCCAGGCTCTCATGTTCCTTGTTTTTTTCTCATTTTCCCTGCATTCTGTCACTCCAGTCACTAACCCTGTCTTTCTGTCTGTTTTCCCTCCCAGGTTCACTCACCCTCGTCATCCGTTCAGTCGGCTGGGCTCATCCTCCGGTCCTCACCTCTCGGGCTTCCTCCACAGCGTCCTCCCGGCTCCTCCCTGCTCCTCGCCTCACCACCCGTGCCTCGCCTGCTCCTCGGTCCTCCGTGCCCGCGTCCCCTGGCGTCCACCTCTCCTCCCTCACCTCTTCCCTAGCCCCCTCCGTGAACCCTCAATAAAACCTCCTTCCCTCTGAGTGTTGCATTTGGGTCCTTTCTGTCCCGTCTCCTAACAGTTTTTATAAATTTTTGCTATATTTCTATGTTAACTTTTAAGGACACGGAGACCATTTTACACGCCTTCATCTCATCACGCCTGGATTATAGCAACAGCCTTTTCACTTATTTAACCTAAAAATCTACTTATCAACTCCAGACTGTCCAGAACTCAGCTGCCAGGCTTTTAACCAGAACAAAGAAATATGACCACATCACCCCTGTGTTAGCTTCATTACACTGGCTCCCAGTGTGTTTTAGAATTGACTTTAAAATTTTATTGATCACTTTTAAACCTTTTCATGGCCTCTCGCCTTGTTATATTTCTGACCTTTTAGTCCCATACGTACCAGCACGTACCTTGAGATCCTCGGGCAACGCTCTGTCTGTTTCAGAGTCTCAACTGAAAACTAAAGGGGACAGAGAGTTTGCTGTCAGGGCCCCGAGGCTCTGGAACAGCCTGCCCGAGGAAATCAGGTCGGCTGAGTCAGTAAACTCTTAAGTCCCTTCTTAAAACATACTTTTATAGGAGAGCCTTTCCCGATCTTATTTGACTTTATTTTATCCCTTTTATTTTATTCTACTTTACTTATTTTTATATTTATCTTAAACATGTATTTTGGTCTTTTCAATGTTTTCTTGCATGTATTGTTGTCTTTGCACTTTGTAACTTGTTTTTGAAAAGTGCTCTACAAATATTAATTATTATATATTGTGACCGACCATAAAACACACTTTTTCACCTACTTTTCTGTGTAAATTTGAAAAAAGAATGATTGTTTATTTCAAAGGGTTACTAATGACATATGATTTGGATATTTTCAAATCTGGGAAAAATTCGGGATTAAATCAGTTTCAAACATGGTCAAAAAGAGGTTAGCCATACAGCACCCTGGGTAAAATCTAAAAAGATAAAGTTAGATCATTGATGCGGTAATGCCATTCTTTAAGACAGGCCTCTGCTCAAGAAAACAAATAGCTAATTATAACAACTGTAATACACAGTTTGCAGTGAAACAAAATAAGGATGCAAGAGGAGTAATTTCTTCTAATATTAGGCTAGCTCTATTGCCTGTCTCTGGTGTATAATTTTAGTATTATAGTGCATATTCTCAATGCAATGTGTGAATTGAGTTATTTGCTACAAAAGATATTATACAAGACTGTCTGTAAACTACTGCAAAAGTAGTGAGGAAGATAGTTGGTGACAGGTGTGTGTTTGTATGTAAAACAAAGCTTAATACAGTAGAATCAGTCACATGCACAGGCATCAGAATACAGTAGCAATATGCTTCTGCAGATATATGTGACAAAGAAAGAGAAGAGATCTGAGTGTTGGGCAAATCTTTCCTTGTAGAGAAAAGACAAAGAAACTTTAAAGCTTGGGATTTGTGATGCGATGTCCAGTGCAGCCTTCCTTATCTGCTCTAATAGAAACCTAATTTCTTTCAATTAGAGATGAGAGTCACTGTGATATAGTGCTCAGGCATCATCTGGGGTTGTGGGCATCTCTTACAGGACGGAGGAATATCAGACAGATATAAGACAAAATTGCAACGTTGTTCTTTTTAAAGCCTTTGAAGTATTGAAGGTTTCTTTCATATTTATTCCTTTAGTTTTGATGATATTTTAACATATAATATGAAAGCTGAGGCTTTCAGGAAGTCTGAAAGAAGCAGACTTTCTAACATTATTCAGTAAATAGTATAGTGATTTAAATAACATTAAGCATAAGTATACAAATAATAATTTCTACTATGAAAATACTAGTGCAATTACAATTTTAAATGCATCAGAGCTGAACTGATTAGTCTCTTAACTGATTAGCTGACTGAAAGAAAATTTATCAGCAACTACTTTGATAATAGATTAATCTTTTCGGTCTCTTTTTTTAAAGCAAAAATGCCAAGTGTCTGCTGGTTCCAAAATCTCAAATATGAGGACTTGATGCTTTACTTTGTCATATATAACATTAAGCTTAATGGGGCTACTGTCCCACAACTTTTCCTTTCCTCTTGCTTTAGGCAGCATTCACAAATTTTACTCTAGTGCATTTGATATCTTATACCATCTTTTGGACCCCAAACGGTTGATGTCATGTAAAATTAAATACTGGATTGTGTTTCAAACTGCACTGATGAAAAGCATGTCATCTGTCATCTGTGTTGTTGAACATTGTAATCACAAATGACTTCTCTTGCATATGTCTATATTTCTTTCACTGTTACATGGCACATCAGGATGAGAGATGAATCAATATTTGAGATAGCGACTTAATTATGCATTTAAAAGGATGGTGAACCATTTTACACTGAAAGCTTGTACATGTAAAGCAGGGCCCTTTCGTAGGACCTTCAATGGTTTTTGTGATTTCATTGTGGACCATTACAGTAAAATCAGACCATTTTGATAATGGCTTTCTATTAGTGACCTTGGATGAAAGAATCACAGATAATCTACATCTAAACTAATGTATTTTGTCCCCTCAAGGACAAAGAATTTGGTTTAAAAACTGGCACCTCCCCAAATAGAGGCATCCATTCATCAGTGACATTCACACACACACACATATATATATATACAGTATATACACATGCACACTGCGATGTCAGTTAACAGTGAGAGGGCAGCAAATCACCCTGTGACACCAGAGGAATAGAGAGAGCCAAGTAACCTTGTAAAAGACAATTGCTGGGGCTACAAATTAAATGAAATGGCTAATAAAATTACTTGGCATACCGTCCACTTAATAAGAAACAGGCATGTCCCAACTTTAATGCTATTTACCAACCCAACACCGATTTGGCACCTATGTCCAGATTGAACTGGAAAATGACTTGCTAATCTGTTTAGGTATTTGGAGTAATTGGGTCTGGTGCCAGTGAGGGGGATTTCCTTGACTGTTGAAAGTCTCTGCTAGTAGTCCATTCCCAGCTCCTTGGTATAATTACTCTGACAGAGCTGTGGCCACAGGGCCTGTGAGCAGGGCTGCTTTTTAAACTGTAAATTATGAAGGATTAGCATTTATGAATTTTAAATCAGGACTGTGGTAGGAGACACTAAAGCTGCTTAGTGATTGCAAACGGCAGCGTCTAAGCAGGCGGCTCTACACCCCTCACTCTCCAAGCTGTTCACTGTGTGTGTGTGTGTGTGTGTGTGTGTGTGTGTGTGTGTGTGTGTGTGTGTCTGTCTGTTTATTCAAATGTTGGTTTGCATAAACACAGAATGCTCAGACTGGACTCCTACTATTCACTTAAAGCGAATAAGGATCTGATATCTTAACATCAGCCCCATCCCAGCCTATACTGTGTGTGTGTGTGTGTGTGTGTGTGTGTGTGTGTGTGTGTCTGCCAACTCATGCGGGGTGCACCTCCCCTGTCACTTTTTCTCAGGCTGGGGTTCTGCTCCTCACTAGCATGTCACACTATGCAGAATATCCAGTGGGTGATTATGTTAATGTGGGACTTGATCCATGTTAAATTATGCATAATGGATTGATGTGGCACAAAGTCATCAATTAGACAGATATCAGCACTAAAAAGTGTGACACAGCATAATATTCTTTTTTTTCCCTCTTGTTTTTGGCATACAAAAAGGCAAGGGATGACAACCCCAGGACCTCACCCACACACATGCACACACAACTTCTAACACAGACAGAGTGTGTTCGGTTACCCAGTTAAGCTGTGTGCACCTGTCAGTTTGTTTTTGTGCATATGAGTGTCCATCTGTCTGTGTCAGAGTTGACCTTGCTTTGTTTCAGATTTACAGTTATCATGCTCTTCAGTCGAGGTGTGAGTCCATGACTGGCATGTAGTGATATTCAGCAGTGGGTGATGCTGTGGGACGGACACCACCAGAGGCCTCATATCACACTTCTAGGAGCTGTCTGCACCAGGGTCGCTGAGCCATGACCTCCAGCCTGTGGTGTTAACTGGTTTAGCCAGGTGGCAATAGCAGGGGGTGGCGGATTTGGAGAGTTGAGCATTAAAAACCCCCATGAGCTGATGAACCCCAGAGTATAGGACAACACCTTCTCCTTGCCAGGCTTTCACACACACTTCCCCCAAAAAAGCCTAATACATTCTGATACCTTCAAACATACAACAGTGTGTCCATGTTTCTCTGGTGTTTTACTTGAACAGCTTTTGTCAACACAGTCCCCACCCTCAAAACTGCCTAGCAGAGCTCCATCCCTGATGGAACTGGCAATTTTCTCTAAGATTAAAATGGCCTTTAAACTGGCCTAAATTAACACTTCATTTAGGCGTCTTTACCTCCCCAAACAGTAGGAGTTCTTTGACAGAGTGGAAATAGAATATTCCGTCTTGTGTATTGAATGAAGCCAGATTGATATGTATAGGATTATCAGTGGTGGAGAGTAACAAAGCAGATTTACTCAAGTACTGTACTTAAGTACAATTTTGAGATAGGGGGAAATATTGGAGGGGCCCCTGTTTCTGGGTTGATCTCAATGTCCATTTTGATGCAGAATTTGATTAGATTCTATGTATTTTTCATCCGGCTGCAAATGTTTTTGTCTGTTCCTGTTTGTTATTCATCCCGTTGGTATGACTTACTTCAAGTCTCTTTCAGGCCAAAGATGTTCACCTAGCATAGACCTAAGTTACTTATAAAAGCTAAGTAGACAACCCCAGCTTGTAGATGATCGAGTCCTTCAAAATAAAAACAAGCAGGTTATTTGTCTATACTGGAGTGTGTTTTGTTTTGTTTTCTGGTCTCTGTCAATATATCCTCTCTACTAATAGCTAGGAGCGACTGTCAACAGCCCTCTTTGTTGTTGTATTGTCCTCAGAAGAACATTTAGAAATACTCTCTTTGAAGCCTTTGTTGGACTGTGTCATGTAATTATTGTGTTTCAATGTGAGATGTATGCCTTAAATTCTAGAAAATATGAAAAAATATCGAGCACCCCGACACCTCACAAACATTTTATACAATCTCTTGTGCTGGTTTTGTAGCTTGCTTCAGCAAAGGATCTCCTCCTACACTCTGAGGCATAAGTGGACACATCTTATTGATTTTCTTTCAAGCCGGATTGCATTGATTGCTGCAAATATGGCAGACAAATCCAGCTGGTTGTGCGTCCACTGGGACAAAGTGGGGAGGCAGACAGGGAGCTGTGGCTGGGTGTGCCACAGCAGGGGGCCAGGCTTCATTACACCAACTAAGAGCCCACTGGCCTGACACAACTCCAACCCCCAACCCCCACCTACACTCTCCATTCTCTGCTTACCCCCAAATTAAACTGAGAGCTTTTTAATTATTTATCAATACCATGCACTCATCGTGGATCAATCAGTGTGAATGGTTTTTAAACATAATGAAGGAGCCTGCTCCAATGGACTTGTGAAAATTGATCGTGATCTTTGCCATTTTGCCTTAAGTAAAGATTAGCTGTGGTGACAGTGGTGTTGGTAATTTGGGATTTGGGCAAGGAAGTGGAGCACCCCAGGAGTGCTCCCCTGCCTGAACAGAAGTGTGCTTCAGTAAAGGCAAACAGTATCTGTGCTCAGAGGCCATCTCTTCCTCCTCCATTAATCAAGCTCTTAAACAGGACACCTCATCTTATCATCACATCACACCGTACTCACAGAAGAGGGCAGGCCTCTTGCTGGGTCCAGAAGCACCACACACCTCCTCAGAGAACAGTTCTCAGAGCAAATTACACAGGTCCTCACCACTCCCAAGGTTTAGTAAAGCTTGATTCATTGTGCTTCTAAGGCCTCTGAATGAACCTAAGCAACCTTAACTTTCCCTCTCTGCCTCCATATTTCTCTCTGGGTGCTTCATGTCAAGCAGAGTGAGGAGCTATTCCATCTGGAATTATTAGCCAGAGACACACAATGCAATCTAATTTCATACCACCACATTCAATCACTAGGAATTCAGTGTCGCAGGGGCAGTAAATAAGGCATGGGGTGCAGGTATTTCAGAATGAGTTAATGCGTGGGGATGAATTTCTGTACCTGAATTTTATGAAATTAGAAAAATATCACCTGTCGTTCACTTACATTTCTGTCCATTCAAGAGCTTCGAGTAAACAGTCTGATATTGAATTCAGAAGATTGTTTGTGAGGGAACAAGCCGACATAAAGCAGGACAGTATAATGAGATTCTTATTTCATCCTTTTTTTTCTGGTGGGGGTGGAATTGGATTATAGGGGACTTATTTGTGTGTGATATTGAGCACTGCAAAATAAATTCACACCTATTCAAATTGAAATCAGACCTAGGTGCATCAGATAATCCTTTTTAAGATAGTATGAACTGACAGTCCAAGCCCACACACTGGAAAGAAATAATCTATCCGTAACAAACAAATATATAGCCTACCTTGCCAAAAGCATTCCAAGATTTTTTACAAATATTTACGAGTCAAGTGTGCTTGATTTTTTTCTCCTAAAGGCATAAACAGTTGCATCCATATTCATAGGGAATTTGAGCCTGTCTCCCAATCATCATGTCACAAAGAGTCTTAGTAAAAGCGCCTTCCCAATGGCTCAGTTTGTCGCTGGATCAGGAAACCTGATTTTGTTTTGAATCCCAGAGCCTTTTGAGGCGTCAGCCTGTATCAGCGAAGAAGCCTGTGATGGCTGCAGTTATACAGCATGGCGGCTCCAGCTGCTCATGAATCTTTTTGAAATGGCTTATTTCTGAGGGAGTGTTGAGACGTAAGCCTGAAAGAAGGACACGGTTTAGTGTGAAGATGAGCAGTGGGTAGCTGCTGCGAGGATGTGATGTGCTCGTGGTGGTGTCAGTGGTTGTGGTGAGACTGTGAGAGGCTCTAATGTGAGAAGGGATGAAGCAGAGACATAGAGAAAGAGAGGGTGGTGTTGGTGTTGGTGTTGGTGGCGGGCGGGTGGGTGTAATGCAACCTTGACATGAACCCAAACTAGATTCGAGCTTCAGACACATTTCTCCTGATGCTGCTGGCATTCACATGAGCAGCTTAGTGCTTTATCTCCCCACTGTCGGAAAGCACGTGGGTCTGCATGATGTCCAGCCGAGGGTCTTGGGCACTATAAGCCTGTGGGTCAGGTGGTGGTCATGTGTGTTGCACTTAGCTCTGAGGTAATGACGAATCTTGCAATGTGTAGTTCTGCCTTCATCACAACCCAGTGTGTCCTGCTGGACAACAGATTTGTACAGGAAGCAAGTGTGAACATATTGTGACGTCCAGGCCAACTTTGATAGAATCACCCTCCTTTTCCTTGTGCTTACGTGCAAGACCTTTGTACATTATGCAGTGTGTTGAATTTTTCAGGCCAGCACCAACACCTTTTATTGGTCCACAAAGAGCAGGCCTGCGAACACATGCAGGAGGATGTTGTCCGAGAGTTTAAACATCACAGCCCTCACCCTTATTAATATTTCAGTTTCTGTGTGTCTTTTACACGTCTACCTAGTTCTCAGGTCTCATTCTGTTTCAGTACATAGGTCTATTTCTTTCGTCTCTCCAAAAATTGCGTACAACAAATTTTCATTCAAGTGCATTTATAGGAAATGGAAAGCCGCCTGGATTGTATTTATCATGTTTTCATGTTGTCAACATTCCCTGCTCTCTTTATACTGAAACCACCCACTTATTTTATCAAAGCATTATTTAAGCTTTTATAATTGTTTTGGCCATCTGAGGCACTTGGTTAAGATTAGGGAAAGGTCATAGTTTTCGTGAAAGGAATAGTTCCACTTTTAGGAAAATGTGCTTATTTTCTTTACTTCCATGTTATTCCTTGTATGCTAAATAAGGAGCTAGAGCAGCCAGTTAGCTGAGCTTAGCATAAAGACTGGAAGCAGGGAAAGGTGTCCACCTTCGTTCAGTTCAGTTCTCTCTCTGTCACCAGTGAGGGAAGATCCACTGCTTAAAGCTACTGATTCGCTCAGTGACAATGGTGATTCACTATAGTGAGTTCACCTTTGAAAATTTGCTGACAAAGATTTGGTCCTACATGTACACCTCTAGAAGCAGAGGGAAACAGGTACCCTTGCTCTGTACAGAGGTAACAAAATTCACCTGTCTGCACCTCTAGCATGTTACATCTCAGTTGTTTAATCCGTTAAAAAAGTGTAAAAGTCAAGACAAGAAGTAATTTTTATGGTTTGGTGTTTGTACAGATTAAACAATCGAGATATATAACATGTTGATTAGTGAGCTTTAGAGGTGGAAGGAGGAAGACTGTCTTTAGCTTTGGACAGAGACAGGCCAGCTGTTTCTCCTGCTTCCACGTGAGAGTGGTATCGATCTTGTCACCTAACTCGGCACAAAAGCGAATAAGTGTATTTCCCAAAATGTTGGACTATGTTTATAATGAGGAAAAAGAGTATGATATTCTATGAGAATGAGACCAAGAGAGGGGACAGTTCATCACATCAGATAGGTGGCGACAACTGTAATCCTCTGGAGCCCTCTCTGAAAACCTTGTTCCATCTCACAGTATGAAGTAGCCAACAAACACTTTGAGGAGCCCACACCGACAGAGAAAAAGTTATTTAGGTTGTAATGAGTGACCTTTCTATGAAGCAGCAGACATGCATTTTTATGCCAGGGCATAAATAGCTGAGCTACATAACAATTAAGGTAACCTTTCTGTTTGAATAAGAGGCAATTGCTCAGAGAACTGAAATAACATGAATGATGAATTATTTTTGTAACCCAGTGCACAGACGGTGAAGAATAAGGAACAATGAAGTGGGGGAGGGAGAAGTGGAGCCTTGTCTCAATTGTAAATCCCAGTTATAATGCCTCGTTAAAAAGATTTGGGAAGGCGAAACAGAAGCAGACACAGTCTCTCTTTCTTAAAGGTAGACAGGTCTCAGTGGGATTCATTAATGTGTGTCCCGGTGGTAGTCTTCCTCTTACAGCACAATCGCCTGGGTTAGCACCAATCCTGAAATTACACCTAATTGGACAATTACTCAAACTCAGAAACCTCCTGCAATAAGCCAACAAGGCCCCTAATAAACACCTTGTCTTCTAATAAAAACAAGGAAGTCATTTGCGTCACCCAAGAGGCCCAATTTTTTTTTATCTGGGCTAAATTTATTTTTAAAATAATTGCATGTGCTATGAATGAGAATATTAAAACGGTAGCCGAGAAAGAGGAAAGAAAGTGTGTGTGTGTGTGTGTGTGTGTGTGTGTGTGTGTGTGTGTGTGTGTGTGTGTGTGTGTGTGTGTGTGAGAGAGAGAGAGAGAGAGAGAGAGAGAGAGAGAGAGAGAGAGAGAGGAAGAAAGACAGCAATGCAAACCCTACCTTAGGCTCAGTGTTGCAGTCAGCTCTCCTGAGGGAGAGCTCATTTGTTCCACAGATAGGCGCACTGCACGCAGCACTACTATAATATTATTGCTGTCAAGCCATAATGAAATAATTACTGTTTTGTCTTCCCTTCAACCAACCAAATCCACCCCATTCCCTCTGCTTTGACCCCTCCCCCATACATATTGGTCAGAGACATGTTTCCTCCACATGTGAAACATTAATTAAACAATGACTGTGATAATATATTTCTGTGATAGTAGCTGTTGGACTGTTCGTCTGTGAAGTAATAGTTTTGACAAATACTGATTTATTCACTTTCTTGCCGAGGGTCCGATGAGATCAATGACACCAGCCTTATTTCTGTTTGTTAACAAAAGGTTAGTTTGGCTTAGCACACTGGAAACAGGGGAAAACTTTTAGCCTGGCTCTGTCCAAAATTAATTAAATCTGCCTACCTGGAGTCTTTTGGAGATTTTGCATACCATCAGACTGAGTCAGGATAGCTATTTCCAGTTTTTGTGCTAAAGTAAGCTAACTGGCTGCTGGCTATAGCTTTATATTTAGATTCAGTAGGGCTGCAGCTAATGATGATTTTTGTATTCGAAGCTTTGATAAATTATTTCAACGATTCATCGATGTAATTTTGCTTGGCGACTAAAGGCTTGTGCAGACTACACGACTTTCAGCGTCAGCCGATGGCCGTGCCATTCACACGACTTGCCGTCATATGTAGGCAGTCTTGAAGTCGTTGTGGTGTTCACACTACGTGACTGATCGGTGACAGGGACATACTCACACTACAGGAGCTGACAGCGGCTGTGTCACCCGACGCAGGTCTCCAAACCACGTTTTGTCAAGAAAACATACGTGAAATGTGAAACGGGAAATGAGCAATCCTGCACACGAAACAACTGTTGTTTGTTATTATAAAGATGGCAATTATAAAGACAAAGAATATGGGTGAAAGGATGGATTAGCACACGCAGGTAGCAGGGATTGGCTGAGCTACAGAGAGCGCTGGAGGTGAGTTAAAACCCAGTTAACTCTTGACTGTGAGGTTACAACTCACAGCCCAAAAAGGAGAACAACAAAAGCATGTGTGTACATTTTCAGCTGAGGACTGCGGCTTACTTTGGCTAGCCTTCAACTCAACAATCAATCATTATTTCAGTTAAATGCTAAAGTTGCTGTTACTGTTACTTTTTCTGTTGTCTGCTGGCAGAACACCGGATGCTTTTTGTTCAGGTGTTGTTTTCTTTAGCTTGAAATAATCACGTCGTGTTCACAGCGTAAGCACGATGTGCGATAGTAATAAATGTCCCTGCGAAACACTGTGCTGTAAAGTTGCATGGATTAAACAAAGCATTGATGCAAAGAATTTGTGTTGATGCATTTTATTAATCGATTTAATCGATGAATCGTTTCAGCCCTAATATTCAGACATTAGAGTGGTATTGATCTTCTCATCTAATTCTCAAAATAAATAAATAAGCGTATTTCTCCAAATGTTGAATTTTTCCTTAAGGTTTGTTGTAAGGGTGTAATCTTTACATCAACCACTCACCCCACACTAAGTATCATGTTCAAATATATTTGAATAAATTAGATTATTTCTCTGCATTTCTCCATTTCTATAATTCCCAAGAAGCATGGACGAATGGTTTACTGTGGCCAAGTCCTCCCCTTCACCACTTGACTATCTGACCTTATGATGTGCCCCACTCTGGAAAGGTAGCAACCATTTTCACATCTTGCTAGTAACATTAAACAAACACACAGATGAATAAATAATCTTAGATGACCTCGCACAACCAGGGACAGCGGTCTAACACCTCCACTCGCAAGGGTTCACCAAAATGCCACTTTCCTGCCTTTAGAGATGAAATGGGGGGGTTGACGACAAGAGCGGATGAGAACCCACAAGAGGTGGACAGTGACAAATGGTGTGGAAAAAACAACACAGGCAGCCATCTGAAGGGAAGACAAGAGTAATACTCACAAATAATTAACTGGGTAAATATTGGAGAGCAGACTGACTAATTACTTCACACGTCTCACTGCGCTCTCATTATTGTTGCTGTCGCAGTTAACCCTTTCGCACAAGGCGTGGCTGTACAACGAGCTAGACTCTATACAGGAGAGTGGATGAATCACTTACTTCTCAGTATTTTTATTTATTCATGCAGTTGGAAGACAGAGAAGAACACACACAAGGGACATTTCTGGGAGGATTTAAACCAAGACCAGTCAAGAGAAGCAGTAGAGTAAATGTTTGACCACACTGGTGCTTTTGTTATGTTTTAGCTTATTATGTAACTACAAATTGTGTAAATGTTACATTACTGCAATCATTTATCTATAAACCATTTAAGTCTTAAACAAACCATGCTATCAGCAAACAAAAGAAGAGGTCAGAGGGAGAGAAAGAGAGAGAGAGAGAGAGAGCAGCCCAACTCAATATTAGCACAAAAAAGCAAAACAACAGTAAGTTGGTATTTGTACAGACATCAATAAAAATGAATGATAGTTGCTCTCCTGAGCTTTCAACTGCATCTTAGTCTTTCTCAGAGGATGGAGTTTGTCGTGGAGATAGCTCAGATACTCAGAAGTGATTTTAATGATGCTTGAACTACTTTGTTTGAAGGCCTAATAAACAATGATATTAGATCGTTTTTCAACAACCATCTTTATCTAAACATAATGAACCACCCGACTTTATCCAGCTTGTTTAATTTAACTGTTTGACTAGAAACAGTCACTATGTCGCTTTTGTCAAAGCCACCAGATTCCCTTGACAAAAATAGTAATTTTACCTCTCTGGTCTATCGCTACCTCAAACGGTTAGTTTGTGTTATTGCATGAGATGCTGCTGCTTCAATTGTTTTCTTTTAACCCTTTAAAACACCAAAGTCATAAAAAAATACAAACAAACTATCCGACCGAGGCAGTGGTAGGAAGCAATTCCCATGTTCTTGCGAGGTAAAAATGACTGTTTTTATCAATGGAGTCTTGTGGCTTAACAAGTGCGACATAGTGACTGTGTCTGGTTAAACAAAAAAGTTTCCTGCAAGGATTACGCAGCTGCCAACTGTAACGCACTTGCTCAATACTGGACCAGTTTCAAAAATTTTTTTGTCACAGTTAGTCACATACTGTAGACACAAAAACATAAGCAAATAGGCTACAGGTTGTTACCGTTTAATAGGCCTTAATGAAATCACAAGAGTTTTGCCTCAGTTGGTGCGCAGTAATTAGATGTAGGCTGAAACTCAGTCGGAGCTGTCTTAATAGTCTTAATAGCCTATAGTCATTTTATCTTCTTGGCTGTTCTAAACATCTAACCCTAACCCAACTGCAGGGAGAGTATATATTTTTGCAGCAATGAGCCTTTGGAGTTATGGGCATTTGTTTTCAGGATAACTGGCTGTAGGACAAATGGGCTTTTGGTCCAATGGGACCTTTTTTAGACTATTGGGGTTTCGGAACTATGAGCCGTCACAACAATGGGCAGTACTCTAGCACATTTCCTGTCAAAAAAAAGACACATAATTATCCCAAAGGCCTCTAAACCAATATTCACTTAGTCTTTGAGTGATATCTGCCTCTCTCTTTTCGCTCCTTCACTTGCCTCAGACATCAGTCAACATTGGGATGTCTTGAGTCCAGTGTTTTATTTTTTTTGTGGAAGTAATTGTTTGAGTGTTGCACCTGAGAAGAGCAAACGCTTAGCCTTAGCTTTAGCCAGAACTAGGTAAAATACAACAGTTTGGAACTGACAAGGAGAAAAGTAGATTATGTTTTCCTCTGTGAAAACTCATCACTGGGAATTCAAGCAGACTACAGCTGCCATGCTGTGTGGTCAAAACTGCTTTCTAAGCATACATGGGGGCATGTTTAACACTCAAAAGATAGCCCTTGGGTTGAGTATTGCTTTAAGAGTGTGAGGATATGAGCTGTTTGTACGTCAGTGCTGGTTCATTTTATATTGTAGTTCCAACTTGCAGTCTACAGGTAAACTGGTGAATCTGCTCACAAGGACGTTTCTCCAATAATCTGCAAGGCGGTGTGTTAATGACAGCAGCTGTGAGGCAGGCATGCACCACTTCCAAGCTGATTTAAGTTTAACGAGCCACTCCAGAGTGCTATTGATTCAAATCTATATTTGACAGGATACACAGTGAGCATATATTAAATGGATAAGAACACCTCTTGGACAATCAGAGAGCATTGCCAAATGGAAGACAAGGCATTAAGCAAAGATAGGGTGTCTTTTGTTGAGTGATTAGAGTTATGCCAGTGTGCTGTGTGTGTGTGTGGATGAGGCTCCATGTTATACCTTGTTTTTGACATTTTCTTTTCAAAGAAGAAAAAGTAAACATATTTAATAAGCATTATAATTCTCCTCTCCCTCAAAATTGCTGGCAGCATGTTTTAAAGGGATTTAGAACGTGTTTTTATTTTAACTATCCTCATTATTAAAGAGACTGATGAGATTTATAATGACTACATTTGCAGCCTGCATGTTCATTTTAACAGGTTTACAGAGGCATGTCGCAGAGATAACGATCATTTTGCAAAAACATAGAATTAGGATATCACCAGACCTTTTGATCCAGAAATTACCTGGTGATGTGGGAAAAGATAAACAGCACAACTTATCATGAATCATGTGACTTGTGGGTTACAATAACACTTCGAACTAGGTGTTACCACTTTACGTCGACTGTCAGGCTGTTGAAGGACCAAGTTCTCCAAAAGGTGACAGACTTCTGAATGAAAAGAATGAATGAAATATTTCCTTTTCAGCGTAAAACGAAAGTGCAAAGATGTCAACTGTTATCTGCCTCTGTTTCAGCGGTATATACAGTGTAATATACTGTACATAATAATGAAATCAAATAAGAGGCTAATGTTATGTTTTTCAGTGATAGCACATTCATTTAAACACAAATAGCGGGTCCATTAGTCATTATACTGTTTATAGTCTTTATTATATAATAGCAGTTCATTTGAATTTTCATTTGAAAATTAGACTTGTTTGAGTCAACACTTTATCATACGTTAACTAACAATCAATTAGTCTTCTTGCAGCTCACAGCAATATTTGTTGCTCAAATTATCAGGAGAGAAAATTATTAAACTTTATATAATGATTTAATTATCCCACAATGAAAAGTAAAAAGTGACATGCAATGGTGATTAACTAAATCTGATCTACATGATCAGATTGATCTCATACTGATCTCATGTACTGTGGATGATCTGAATATGATATCTGATATTTTGTAAATAACTATAACAATTTCAGACATAGGCCCTGAAAAGGAATACCTGGGAGGGTAAAGACAATGAATAAAGAAGCAACCTCCCTTTGTAGCATTGCACATCAAGTAAAATAAACACTATATGGTACCCTTTATTGTACAGTAAATACGTAGTTAGAGTAGATGAGGTGTGTGATTGTTAGTTTCAGGCCTGGGAGGATGTAGTCTCCTACAGGAAACACTATCACCACAAATTAAGAGAATGCATGCAGAGGTCAACATAAATTCATATGGTTAAATTGGCCAATATAATTTCTTTATTTGCTTGCATTTTACTGAGTTTTCTTTCTCACACTTTCTCTACCATACAAACCAATGGAGGTGTTAATCAGTTGTGGATTAGTTGTTCCTGGTCCATTATAAAAAAGGTGCCATGTTTTGTGACCGAATTCTCAAACAGCATAAACAAAATAATTATAAAACAATATTTTTTAAGAAGTAAATCAGTTTTGGCCCAACCTCTAACTGTCAAACTGAGTCCTTATCTTCTTAATGAAATTGGTGATTGAGAAACAGCTCCGTCATATCAAGCTTCAAAAAGAGGACCATTTATATTGTTTTTCTGCCTTACAGTTGACAAGCAAAGATTTAGTGTAATTAGCAGCAGCTGTAAGTAGCACTAATTTTAAGTAGCACTTAGAGAAATTGCACATATGGATCAATATTGTAAAGACTACAAAATATACACTGAACAGTACCTGAATCATAATCCAGGGTCAAACAAGAGAAACTCGCAACATGCTGCATTTCTGTATGACAAGAGCGCCACGATCCCCATGACTGAGCAAGGCAGCAGAGAGTTTGAGATAAGAGCGGAAGCATGGTCATTTTTTTCTGTGTCTTCTCTTTCATAATCTTCAAACTGTTTTTTTTTTCTTCATGGTAAACTGTGTGAAATGAAATTAAAAATTCCTGCTTGATTATATACATTTTTGAAGTGAGGATAACAAATGTTTTCAAAAATCCACGACGGGTTGGAATCTGTTTTCCCCACCAACCCAACTGACAGCTTCCTAATGCTGCCACATTAAAGTGGTTTTCCAGCGCGTGTGATGCAGCTTTAACTAGATCCCGAGGGCATTGTTAGTTATCATTGCCTACTGCTGGAGTGAGCCCCGGTGAAAGCAATTTTAGCTTTCCTCCCAATAAGTGGTGCAACATGAGAGATGGCCAACGAGAACAAACGGCCCGGCTCACCACTTCCCTCCGCCGATCTTATCTGAGATGCTGCTCCTGTCCCGAAAGGGCCTACTAACGCAACAACCCACCCCCTCCCTTAAAAAGACATGAGATGGTTGGCCCCAGGCTTTCCCAATTCATGCAGATATCCGTAAATTAGACTCATAGAGACAGACCAAAATGTCCTCTGAGGGTATTAGACATGAGCGGAACATGTGAGGGGCTTTCCACAAGTTCAGAGGGTATGATCAAAATACATGAAAAGGCCATCATGAAGTCCCACCACAGCCAAGGGTTTACATGTTTCTATTTTGGCTTGTTGTGCATGTTCTGCTATGGCATCAATACACTCAAACCTACGGGCAAGGTAAATTCAAATAAAAAATAACGATTTTTCTACCTGCCACCTGTGATGTATTTATTTCTTGTGAAAAAAAATGACAAGAAGACAGCTCTACCATTAGCATGGCATAAGTGATATAAAGAGCAGAAGTGATGTTTGAAAAGTTGTTTTTGTGAGGTCCTGAAAAGTTGAATGCCCCAATGATTCCTCATAATTATTAAGTTCGTAATGATTACCTATGCTAATGCTAATGCTAATGTCCCAAAACAACTGAAACAGAAAGCAGTTTTTAAAGCGTGTTTTTATGTACATACCATACATGCTTAAGTATTGTGTGTGTTTTTGGCTGGAAGTGAGTGAGAGCCACTGTCAAAACAACCAATTTCTCTGGTTCTCTGAACTGAATCCAAATGTGAAGGAATCAATTAATCTTTGTGAGGACAGTCCTTTATGTGTTTTATCCACCAGCAGGCAGGCAGGCAGGCAACAGACAGACTACCACTGATGTCCTTAACACCACTACAGCACACATACACACACACACACAAATATTAAAGGACTATACCTTTTTATCCTATAACCCTTTAACTTTACATTACAGACAACCATTTTAGGAAATCATAGCATCATAGTAAGTGTTTAGATGGATTTTAAGTCAAAGCAGCAAATTGCATTATTATTGTGTGGTAATGAAGTTGTATGCAGGTTCCTGTGGGTTGGTGCAGTCAAATGCTGGCGGGAGACACATCTTGGACGTCAGAGCTGCCAGTTGAGAGTTGAACCTTTGTGATGCAAGAAGAAACAAAATTAATATTATTGTTTTCATTTCATCTCACCATGTCTGCGGGTCTTCCAGGTTTTATCTTCTAAAAAAATAGCTCATAAATGCTGTTCATTGTTTTGGGATTTTTTATTGTTCTCTAAACTTGGTGATATCCTACATTTCAATTATACAGTCAATTATATACATATAAAGAAGAAACAAGTGAAATGAATAGTAGATAGATGGGAATATATTGGCTCCTCTTAAATGCTTTAAACTCTGAAATAAAAGCGTTTTAAAAATACAGACAAATTAAAAAGTTCACTGTGATATATGAACTGTCTCAAACAAGGTTCAAGTCACTGCAAGTTTTCATACCGCAATGAATAGAAACAAATGACTTCCTGGATAGTAATGAAATGTAAGATATGTAAATGAGCTACAACATAAAACACCAAAACAAAAGCACTGCTTAAATCTAATAATCTGTACTCTACACATGTTAACGATGATATAAATAAAACCAGTTTGGTGCCTTCATGGTGAATAAAGCTCCAATTGCATCTTCCTCACTCGCCATAGCTTTATGGGCCTTGTAAGGCTCCTTCTCCTCTCCTTCATTCCTCTGCTTCCTCTACAGAGTGCTGGTGATTTCGCTAATATCAGATGTCAGATAGCCCAGGTGGAGGAAAAAGAGAGTGGTCTTAGAGACAGGCTGAGTTATGTTGCTGTCTGAGGTCTTATTACCAGTGCACTGCCTACAGGCAGCTTACCCATTAGGGAATACATTGAGCATCGCTCATACATTAACTCAACTTAAACAGCTGATCAGTACTGGATATTTGGTAAGTTCTCCCAAATAGGAATCACTCCGTGACACATACCACGTGATACACCCTGCTGTTCCTCCCATAGACATTGTTTTTTCACCAGTAACCTGTTATGACAAGGTCATCGCAGTATGGCAGCTGTCAGCGGTGTACTTTTTGGTTTTATTTCACCACTTGAAAGTTTTATTTTGAGGAAACCAGTTAAAGACACTTTAATAGCTGTTGGTTTCAGTATGCTTGTCTGTGTATATTGCTGATTTTATGCATCAGAAAATAATCATTTCCTGGCACAGTGGGTCACAATTGAGTTTGTGGAGGTTGATGATTAAGATAAAAACACATTGTGGTGTATTGAGGTAAGTGACCTGCCGCTCTGCTCAGATAAGACTCCAATTAATCCAGGCTGAATTGCAGTAATGCAAAATAAAGATAATTACTAAATCACCAGGCTACATTGCTTTGATAGATTTTTGTTACTCAATGTTATTGCTGCAAGGAATAAGAAATTAAATGGATTATATCACAGCATTTTCAGATGGATTACAACTGCTTTTAAATAACGGCAAGAGCAATTTCATCAGCCCTGCAATTCGAGAAGCCACTGACAGGCACTGCATGATTCAAATTGAACTTGCTCTCATCATTTTAATAAAGCGCTTCAGTCTTCACCCCCAGCAGGCACTCACAAGCACGCACACAGAAACACATGCGTAGACCATGCAAATTCTGCACACCATTGGCTCTATTTAATCTAGAAAAATAGACACACGTTCATAAAAACCTACAGATAGCTTCTTCTGTTTTCAAAGCCCGGTTAAATGTTTTTGAATGATTCCATGAAACAGTGTAAGAATTAGATATTTGGTGGCAATCCAGCATATGATTTATATTTTTATTTGTGCTTTCAAAGAGTGTTAAGTGAGAGACACAACATTGGGACAATTCGCAGACATCTTCAATAAACATGGCCCTATGAGGAAGGAGATGTCACAGGAATTGTGTTTTATTTGCTGTGTTTGAAGTTCAGGGTTTAAAAACAGTAAATAGTGGACAAGTAATCAAAGGCATGTGATGAGAGATTTCACGGGTGGTTATCTCCAGGTCCTTGCTGCCATTTCTGTGTGCGCTGAGAGATTGTGGAGAACTCGGCATGCCAAGCGCCCTGGGCTGCTGCAGTGACTGCTCTCCTTTAAAACCATGCTGGCACAGAGCCCCCTATCGAAGCCAAGGCCTGACTCGTAAGCATTCATTATGGCATCCATTAGAATAAACATCTCAACCTCCCCCAAGACCAGCTCCCTTGCTTTTAAGTGCTGTTTGACAAGACTGCATCCAAGCTGCAAAATGAGAACAGTGCCCACATTTTATTGTATTTATTTATTCATTTCTGTATTTAGACTTCCAGTGTTTTTACACATAGAGCTTTTTAATGTTGGTCTCAAAGTGTTCCTGTCTCTGTGGAGAACTGACAGAAGTGCCAACATAAAGTGGAAGAGGGCCTAATTGCTAATCTACAATAGTTTAAGGTGCATTTATGTCAACACTTAACAACAGTCATATAAAATATGTAATGTTTAAGCCAGTTAAATCGGTTTTGTGAGTGGCTCAGGAAATATGTGAGCACAAAACATAAAGCTAACCCAGAAATTATTTTAAATCTAAAGGGTCCGAAAAATCTTTGTTCTTATCTGAAGGTCACATCCAGAGACAGTTTAATCAGGATGGGCTGATTCCCATCTACTTATTGATGCAATCGATACAGACAGGATGGTAAATATTCCACAAAACCTCATGAAAGAGGTTGCCAGTTTGGAAAAATTTGAAAAAAAAAAAAAAAACGCAAAGACCAGATCCATTGCGTTCATTGTCTTGTATTTCACTTTAAATACGCGAGAGTCAAGAGACTAATTCTAAAGACAGACAAAACTTTCTGCTTTAGGTCTGCATTAACACTAAGGCCACAGCTGTCTTGTTTACTGCATTGCTAAACACAGATGAATCTGGGATCTCCAGTTTGCATCTTGCTTTTTAAATTCAACAAGAGAGGATCACAATAGCAAAGTGCAGCCCTCAATGTGAGAGGCGTGTCTCTTTCCAGCTGCAGCAGCTCTTCTGCCAACAAACCCTTTTTGGGTAGAACGACAAAAAAAACAAAAGAGAGCACTGGAACAAAACACCAGGCATTATCATCACCATTATTGACAATGACAACAGCAGTAATAATAACAACAAAGGGCATCCTGGGATATCAAGTCACATTTGTTTCCCCATTTGCTGTATGAAACGCACTGTAATAAGGCTGCCTTTCCACTTTCATTTGGCGTGCAAGGGTTGTCAGTAGGCCACGGACAGGAGGGTTTCATCAGTTCGCTTTTTACCCAGCCAACTTCACTCTCAACCTAACTAGGCCAACAGGCTTGACACTTTGCGTTGGAGTACCGAGTCTCACATAAATGAAATGCAGATGATTGGTAAAATGATATGATACACAAAAGCAAGTGTCATCAGGCTGTCATGTCTGCCTTGTTCCCCCTTGGTGTGTACTGGCACGCCTTGGGCCACGTCGACCCCCCCCCCCACCACCACCACCACCACCACATGCAGTCCAGGGACGCTGGCCGTCTGGCTGACTGACAGGCAGGCGGGAGAGATGAGCTGGATTCGGCTGCATGTGCCCCTTAATGCAGACAGAGAAATAAAGAGCAGTCAACTGCTCATAAGAAAATCTCTTTAAAAGTAAAAGTGAAGGAGATGCCAAGACAGTGACTCTATAACTTTAAAAAGAGCATCACCGAGGTGGAGAGAAAGAGAAAGCACTGCTGTGTCTGAGTGTGTGAAGATGACACAGAGAGAAAATAGATCAAGAATGCGGTTACAGATTATGAGAATATTTTCCCTTCTCCTGAGCCTCAGGCCAGAGTTTCAGATTAGGTCAGTCAGATGTTTACATTTTAGGGTTTTAATGCTGATATTCTTCACCAATCAATAGTGTGTGAGTCTGAGGGGCTCATTTCTGCCTTAATGCCGATGCCTCGCGCCATTTAGTAAATGTAATTTTCTAATTTAGTAAACAAATCTGCAGTGCTGAAGGATAGGCATCCTATTAGATCAAAGGTACTGGATATTCTTAACAATGGCACTAGTTTATTTGAATACAAGCTGATTCCAGTCAGGCTAAATCTGATGAAATACTTACTGTTCATTGCTCTCTGTCTGTGGATATGCAGTTGCTTTTTGTTTATATGGATATTTTATTTGATTCATCTCATCTTTGAAAGTATTTTCAAATAATAAGTGAGTAAAGCAGCATCTCAACACTGTGGATCTCAACCCCCTGACCCCGACCACTACTTATGTGCTCCTCTATCCTTCCCCTCAACAAACAATAGGGGGAGCAGTGAGAAAAAAACAGACTGGTGGTGTTTCTTGGAAATTAAGCAAATTGGATCATTTGCTGCTTGGATGCAGTAGAGTGATGTTCCTCCTCTTCAAATTTACAAGTAAAGTACCTAATAATGCCAAGCAATTAGGAAGGACTGCCACTACACAACAGGGACTGGAGTGATTGCTAATGTGGATTAGGCTGCATTATCCACCCGGTGGAAGGAGCGGGGTCGACACTGAAAGGTGGTGTTAAACGAGCACCAAGGACAATGTCTTAAATGCCACACTTCAGCAGCGAGAAGGGATTTGTCTCTAATTAATTTTTAAGATTTCTGTTGTCCATGTTTCTGAAGGCCAGCCTGGTGGGAACTCAATAGTGGAGGGCCCTCCAGTAGTTAAAGCCCTGAACAAATGTTCAACATCATTAAAAATATCAAGTATCTCTTGCTTCCCCCTCTCTCCCACTACATTATCTAGAGTAGTTCTACTTTTTCTATCAGTGATTAAACACCTCACTGTTGCAGTTAAAAGTTTCAGAGTTACAATATAAAGACAGCAACCATTTTATTAGCTGTACCTTGACTTACAGGTAAGTCAAATACATTGATTTTCCAGTTTTTATTATATATTTGTATATATTATCTGTTTATTAATGTAACAGTTAATACAAACTTTGTTTATTTACTTGGAACAATAAGATCAACTTTAGGAAAATTTGAGGGAGTAGCTTTAGATTTTCTCTCTGTTTCCTAAACTTTGCACTACAACTGTGCTATTCTTTCATCAGAGAAATAACTGCAGGGCAGTTTATCTGAGCTCTGCCATCTGACGAAAGGGTTTAGTGGCGACGGGGGATGTGGTTCTGGATGACAGATTTTAATTACAGGAACACAGGCTAGTGACACTCGAATGACCAGTTGCAGCTTACCATCAGCCAATCACCACTGATAACTAGATGATGAGCACAGAGCGGCCAATTAGCTATGAAAGGGCAGCAGTGCCACATCAGCTATAGTGCTGCTATGCAGCATGAACTTCATTGTAGGTGCAAATCTCTGTAGACAGACTTCAGAAGTCGTGTCAAAGTGGTTGAATGTGTGGACCCCCAAGTCTGTAAACAGGCCTACAAATCTTTGAGGCCAATGTAACAGGTCTTAAACATGTTTTGCAGCCATGTTGCGGTGTCCTGGGACATCTCCTCATGTTCCTCATTTCCTCATGTTTCTCCTTAGTTATTACATTAAGATTTGTCTGAAATTCTGTTTTGTTGCCAGTAACAGTTGACACTATATGTTTTTTTATGTGATGAAACATTATTGCACTTCATTAGTAACTATTAGTATAGGGAAAGCATATTTTTTATTTTTACTTGCAATATATATGCTTTTACACATGGCTGGAACAACCAGTTCCTTTTTCCTGGGGCAAAAATGTAGTGTTGGGTCCCTATTGTCAATGAAATGCTGTTGTAACTCAGATGCCTAAAATTTCCTTTTTAGGCCCATTTTACACCTACACACCTACATGTATTTTTTTTACCATATAAATGTAAATGTGTTGTATTTTGTGATAATATTATGGCAACATCTTTAAGAAAATTCCTTATTTTCTGTTTTTCTAACACAAAAGTTAGACGCAAGCTATTATTATTTATGTCAACTCTTGTGTTTTGGTGTTAAGTTGTCTGTTATGAACACTCATCATTGTGAATAAAAAAAATAGTAAACTGCAAAGTACACAGCAACTTTCCACTGTTGGCTTCAGTGCTTGATCGCTCATGAATGTAGTTGTTGTAGCTTGTGTAGTTAATATCGTTAACTGAGATCATATTTGCTTTAGGTCAGTGGTTGCTCCAGCACTGAAGCCATGTAGGGTAGTGAGTGTGTCATGCCAACAGCAGCACACAGCAGAGGCCTTTCCTGCTGTACACAGAGCGTAGAGTAGAACCTGAGCAGCTACATTCTTGTTATTCTGTAGTCGCAGCCTGCTAGTCTGTAGATACATAGGCATTTGGGTGAATGGCTGGGAGTAGTGCAGTGTGAATGGTAACACCCAGGACAAATTACATGGCGAGAGAAGAGGGGCCTGTACCCCGCTGAGCCATGGTGGCATCACAGGGGCGGAAAATGACAATTCCTTGAAAAGGTCATACAAGACGCCTGCACTGTGATACGAGCTTACAGCCAATCTGACAATCTTAATTCAAATCATGACATTCCCCCAAAAGTAGAACATTTTCATCTCCCCATGTCAGAACAGCAGTCTGACCTTTAGCATGTAAGAACTTCACTGAGTTTTAACAAATGCTAATCAGAGCCCTTCATTAAGAGGTCTGCCGCACGTTCCACGGACCGCCCCCATTCGCAATTTATGAAATTCACAATGAGATTTATAAGAGTAATAGGATTTCTGTTATATGTTCTTTGAATTGAGCCATCTAAAATGACATGCTGGATTTCAATATGACAAAGTGGTCATGATAAAAAGAGAAATGCCTTTTGTCAGATTCTGTAGCATTTAATATTGTGTGTTGTAAGTAATCTCACATTATTCATGCCAGTAAGTAGGTTTATTTCCTGTTATTTTTCCCACATCAGGTTTTTTTTCTCCTAAACTGTAAGGAAGTATTTGAGAATGAATTTCATGCTTCAACCAGGCCCATACCTGCATGGCCAGTGTCCTCTCTCCACAACTTAATATCACTGCAGATGAAATGTCATGGAATATTCATCTGCAGAGTTACACACCCTACTTTCTTCACAGGCTCTGTTTTTTCATACTTGCTGGGTTGTCTGTTGGAGTCTGATTATATCAAGGTTTATAAGTAAAAACCATTTGCATATTAGGCCTAAAGTTCACACCACTAAACACTAGACTATCCATGACATACCACAGTATCTACCATTGAATTCATACATTTTTCACATCAGATTTTTAAGTTTGTTTCGTAAAGAAGCACATTTAAGAGTGTAGCTTTTGTGCCTGCTTTGACAGATACCAAACCATAACTCACTCTTCCTGGGCTTGCCTTTACCAGCCATTCTTAAGTGATCCCTTTCAAAGCAGTTTGGTCCACTGAAGGGATGAAATTATAATAGGTTGGAATAATGGTCCATGAAGTACCAGTCAATAGTAGATTACCTTCATGTGGCAGCTCAACTTGCCCAAAATGTGGACGGGCAACTCTGTCAGAAATCTTGTGAGACAGTTTAACTGTTGCTTTGAGGAAATGGGGGATAATTTTTTCATTCAGATTTTTTCAGGTTTTAAACAAGACAGAATCTGATCTTAAAAACTGATATTTGAATTCTTCTCACTTTTCACTTTTCTCTTTCATGAATCGAGGCAAATTACCAGAATGTCACAACAAACACAGTAACTAATGTACAAAGTCACAGAGTACTGATGAGGGTTTTCAAATCAAATCAGCAATGGCTATCAACGTTGGCCCCCAACCTGGCTAACAGACTGTGTGGCCATTGGAATTCAAATGATATTACAAACTGTTTTTAGTAGTTTGTAAAGGGTGCTATCATGGCAGTAAAATAAATTAAACTTGAATTTATGGTAAATTTACAAGACACGGTTTGATGATTGTTGATTGATTGATGTATGTTTCTATTGGTGCCTGCTCTGTTACGAGTGACATGGAGTTAAGCTGCCTCATTTTATCTACCTCTGAGTTTGTCTCCCCATTGCCATGCATGGAATAAAATTGTCTGTTGGAATAAATGTTAAGTTGCTCATATTCCAGATCTACAAGAAGCACTGTCATCCCAAAATGCAGGTTCAAAATATTCACAGAAACAGCCACAATCCATTCACAAGTGTGCTCTGATCTGTGTTGCATTGAAATGATCCCGAGCATTCAATGAAATCCAAACATGGGCAGCAATACCAACGGGCTACTGTGTGGACCAGAGGAGATAGGGCGGCAAAGCCTTCCTCACAGCTGGGTGCCCAGATTAATAGGCAAGATAGACATAGTGTATGTGTTTACTCATCATTCTGATTGTGTCTGTCTGGGACAAAGGCTTTATTTGAACAGGTCAGGATTGTAGATGACTATATGAGAAGCATTATAAATGAAGATATACTGAGAGTCCCTGCTAGCAGCATAATGATGTGTACTCCATCACATCAGCCCTGTCTGAGCCACCCCTGCCTTTGAATATTTAAATCTACTTACAGTATCATATGCAACTCCCAATTCTCATCTCAAAAACCATGCCATCACTTCAGAGAAAAAGGCCTTTAATATATGAAATTCCGTTGCTGCTGTGTCAGATGGTGAGGGTTCAGTTTTTACAAGAAGCAGCACTTAAGGATGTGACCCGGTGCCATGCATATCTTCTGTCTCATTGTAACTTTTCTCTTGCCGAGGTTAATGAGCTTGACACCGGGTGCCCTCAGCCTGCTCAACAGACCAGAGTTTCCTTGCACTCCTCCCTCTTTTCTCTCAGCATGCCATCAACCTGCAGCCTAACATCGCCACGGCTGAAAACAGCAATTTCACTTAGCACATGCAGCCAGGGAAAAGTTATCAAGCGGCAGAGAGGTCACCTTTCAAGGCTGTTCGGCAAGGTCATACACTCAGCAGTGAGCTGCATCTACTTGGTTTGTCAGTCGGACCCTCTGAGGGATTAATTGTCCCTGCTCGGTCTCAATCGCAGTCTTTGACAAACTGATCACTCTTTCCTGGTTCATGTAAGGTGCCTGCTAATCATTAGAAGCATTTTTAACATTGTGCTGCATTTTTTTTTTACCAATCCTAATTATTTAATGACAAGCAAACACAAGCCGTTAGAGAGACCTATCTTTAAATGTGTGGCCTCATGCATTTTTAATTGAACTTGATTGTAGCATTAACAGCTGAATATGCAGGCGGCCTTTTCTCACATTCGTCTCAGCCTTAAGTGAGAGTGCCTTAAATTAAAAGGCTATAGAAATCAATAAAAAGTGGCATCCATGAGAGAGCACATATCTTCGACAGACTGTCTCCTAATGCATCACTCGCCACATGCTCTGCTCTTGTGTCTAAAAGCACTTAATGTGCAATAAGAAGCCGCCCACCTCAGATGTTGCCAAATACTGGAGATGGCCTGTCTGAGCGAGCTTAAAAGTTTGGTCTAATGCTACATTAATGGATTATCTAGCCCCGCCTCTTTGTAAGAGTGAAACTTATCATGCTGAGCAACGCTGTCAAAAGATGTTTAATGGAAGCTGGCATGCAACAAATTAAAGTCTAAGATCAAGCTTTTATATGATGCAATAAAAAACATGTTGACAATGACTTCTCAGAACTTCAGAATGAGTTATTTGGCAAATTTAGTTCACATTAAGTATATATTCAATATAGTATATTCTGCATGTTATCAGGATGGTGATAGAGAGTTGGAGTGGTTTTATAATATATATTTTAAACCATATGAAACAAAATTCATTTCAGAGAGAGTAGACGGGATGATTGACATGGACAGAGATGGAGGTCTGAGCTGCCCACTCCAGGTCATTTCCACAAAACAATTTGATACAGATTTCTTACTGGCAGGAGATTGTCTGTTTTCTTCCTCTTAAAGATGTAGTTCCTCTCTTGGAACGTATCCCTCATCTTCCTTCACCTAGAGCCTTTATCCTACACATATACTCGAAAAGCACAGATTTGTGGGAGCAAAATAGTGAATCTGCAGCGCCAGCGAGCGAAGCTGCGGGGGACTGCATGAAAAGAACTCATTAAAATTGTGACTCAGACACAGGGACGCGCCAGCTACATCGAGTTGAGATGATTTGTGAGTAAATCCGAGATTGTTGTCCAACAACACATTTCTAATTGCCCCTGCACACACACACACACGCTCATGTACACTTGACACCTGTGTACACATGCACACACACATATACACACATTCTATGGCACATAAGATCCTCCCTGATAGTGAGAGTCAAAACTGAAAAATAGATGAGATCTTTGTCACTCAAATGGCTGTAGGTTTCTTAAGTGCTGTCAGAGTACGGATGAGGCCAACATGCATTATGGAAGACAGAGCCTTGCTAAGCGCTTCGGCTCTCTGCCTGGTCCACGGCACAAAACTGTCTAATGGAGTTGAAGACATGGTAATTTCTGTGGCAACCTAAGATTCTATAATAATATCTGAAGTTGGAAACTAATTAATCTCAGAGGTATATCACAGGCTTAAGACCTTTCTGCACTGTCTGGAGCTGCTAATTCCTTCCATCTGGGGTGCCGAGGAGCATTTATGGGAGTTTACCAGATTAGACCCAGACACAGGATCTTTAAAGGCAGCTCCTTGTTCTCTTCACATTGGAGATCTGTCCTCCTTGCACAGCAGTGTGGGGGATAGGCTAGTAAAGCCCTATTGTATGCTTATGTGACTGGTTTGACTGGAGGGCTAAAAATGGATCCCGTTGCACAAGAGAAAGCCCTTTTTTTTACTGATGTGTAAAGCAGGACATGTGTGGTATTATTTAAATCCATGTAGAGTGCATGCCTTTCCAATTACATTTGTGGTGGACTTTCTTCCAGAACATGCACTTCCAGAAGAAGCTTATGGTCTGTTGTGGTAGATACGCATCTGTGTAGATTAACCAAAAGCTACTGTATCACATATTTTGAAATTAGACTTATCTGAAAAAGGCTAAATTTGAACACGATGTCAGATGAACAATGATATTTCTCTCTTTCCAACAAATATATTTAATAGTAATATCGTGTCTTGCCGGCTTTGGTGTGATCTAGGCCTGTCCTGATAAGACCAAGGTCATCTGTTAGGAGTGTCTGCATAGGAAATGAGGGCAAGCTCCCAGCAGACTCAGCAAGAATGCTGGAGAGATGAGTTAATAGTCACCGCTCTGGTTTTTAAAGTTTGTCTGCAGTCCCAGTTAAGTTCCTCGTACTCCGTCCATGGGTGGCACAGAGAGTGAGACTTGGAGAAAGAGACACAGGAACAGGAGGATGGGAAAGAAAGAGACAGAATTGATAGTGAAAGAGAGACATAACAACAGAGAATAAGGGATCATTCACCGTCATCCATCCCTTTCCCCTAATCACTTTCAAAATCGTGTCCCCTCTACAAAGCACGTGTTTCACTCTTTATTCGCACACCAGAAATTCTGATTACCCACAGTCTGCAGACTGGATCCAGAGTCGACTACGTTAGTTAAGTGAATTTCCCCATGTGCCATTTTGGGTGGGCACGAGGAGCAGTCTCACCTGCAGTTTGTGTCAGTCACAGCTGACGAATTATTAAGGTGGATTTGACATGAATTGTTGGACGTAGTCACCCTCTACCTTTTCTCCACCCATTAGTCTCTGAGAGGGGTACTTGACAGGGAGTGCCATCAGCTAGCATCAGCTCAGGCAGCACAGCTCTCTCCTCCCCCGCAGATGCACCTTCGGCCTGGAGTGGTCTCCTCCTCTTCTTTGTTCGATGCATCTGTTCAGCGTCAGATGACAGCACTGATTAGCCTCACTCAGAGTCTTAATAAGACAACCAGAGTACAGAGAGGCGAATACAGACACACAAGCACACCGGATCACCCAGCTGTAATTACTACATGCCCAGCCTGAATGCTTACCCTACTCCCTTACCCTCAATCTAACTATGACTCTGTCCATAACCCTAATGAGGTCTGGAAAATGTCCCTCACTTTTGGTGATTTTTCCAGCTTTCCAGCTTCTGTTCTTCCTGAAGTCCATGCTGCATGTACTGAGAGCACTTAATTTCATTTATCACGTCTGTAACTTGTCGACCTCTGGATATGCACAAGTCTACTTTGAGGGGATTCCAGTGCTTTAATTCACGCACTGGTCTGAATGTTCCGCCATCCTTTGTTTGCAACTATCGCAGACAATTTGAAAGTATGTCATTAAGCTTCAAAAAATGCCAACTTGATAGTTTTGGTGTATTTTTCTTAAGAATAAAGTGGTGTTTTGTAAACAACTAAAATGGAACAGCGTCATTTTCCTGTCAAATTAAAGGGTAAACCAAGCACAAGATTGCTTCAGGTATTCACGGACTGTTTTACAAAAGCCTTGAAAATTATACCTCTCACTGTATTCACATTCTGTTTCATTCACAGAGTTTATTTTCAGTTATTGTGTGTGTGTGTGTGTGTGTGTGTGTGTGTGTGTGTGTGTGTGTGTCTGCTTGTGTGTGTTTGTAAACACAAAAAAGTGCTACAAAACTAAGCCACCTCATACATTTCTACAATATGTACAGTGATTTCCAAGTGGGCCAAAATGTTTGCTTGGTCTGATGTGTTTCTAATTTCTGAAATCAGAGTTTGGGTAAATTCAAATGAAACACACAGTTTACCACAAATGTAACATGCATTTTTGTTGTTATGCCTAGTCAGATGTGTATGTAGGTATGAGTGGGTGTGCAGCCTCAGCTCTCTGTAGGGCTGCGTTCCTGCAGGGTGAACTTCTCCCACTCATCTTCACCGTCTCCCCCACTGCCTCCTGGCGGATGCTCCTCACTCTGATATGTGTGTCCCAGCCCACCTGTTCAGGCCTCATTACTGTCAGGCCTGTGTTAATAAATATCCAGGTGTAGAGCGCTCCTCTGTGCCTGTACTTCATCACCGAGGAGCTCAGTCTGCTGGGCGCCCCCTCCTCTCCCACAGCAGGGCTGACAGGAACCATGATTACACTGTAAGCACTGTAGTTATTCACCTTCTGCCCAAACTCCGACACTGCACTCCATCTTACACACCGGCACAGGGCCACGCACACATTCAGTGCAGATGCACATGTACACACATCCATACAGGAACACACACACACTGACAAACAAATACTTACAGATATTTGCTCTTTCATTCCCATTATTTTTCCCTTCAGTGCAGCCATGGGTGTGCAGGAAACATGGACGATACTTTGCCATTTGCACTGTAGGAACATCCCCACAGCAATGTTTGGTGACGACTCCCTCGGTAAATCATTATTGTAGTGTAGGTCCAACACTGAGCAATCAATTATGCATAACATTAGATATGTTGTTTAGAAATACGGTCAAAAACTTTTCTTGAACTTAACTTACTTACTTAAGAGGTAACAAGTCCATGAATTTTATGAACAGCTTTCCGCTGTAACACTGTTTGACATGTGTGAAGATCCACAGACCAAAGGGCTGAAAATAAATCAGACTTTTGTTCTTTCTTTTTTTATACCCATTTTTATTGTGTCATGAAGTCTCAACTCCGACATGTTTTACTCTGCCAATAGTGTGTTTTCAACTTTTTACTTTTGCAATTGCTTTGCATGAAGCCCCTGATCATTTGTTAGCCACCAAGAAGAGCTTTGTTAAGATTATCCGGCACCTCCTGCACTGTTCCATCAAAAACTTTAAATGTTATCACATTGTTCCGTAGCTTTTTAGGTTGTGAACCAACTTTTTTAGCATTTTTTTATGAAGGCAAGTCAAATACCAAGGTTTGCCTAAATTATAATATATAATATATAGTATATTCAAGAGAAAGTCCTTCAAGAGTTATATTTAGAGATTTCACGAGTAACTCGCTAATATTAGCCTACTTAATAAAACCATAACGACATGTATTACTGTTCAATTTTAGGATTACTTTTTTAACTGTCAGGGAATTTTGACATTGCGTAAGACCGCCAAAAAGTCTCTCATATTTAAGTTATTTTGCCTAAAAACAATCTCGGCATCTCTGTCATGGAATCAGCACTCCTGTCTCGTTTTTGTGCAGGCCCTTGCCTAATTGCATATATGAGGTCAGTGTGAATGGCGTGAGCGGGTTAACCAGCCCATGTGAGGGCTCTCGTCTTAGCAGCTCCAGGAAGCTGGGGCAGCAGCGGTGGTGGCCAGGCGAATGACAGGGAGGACACAACCACTTGACTCTGGAGAAGCAATCAGACACTAAGGGGTTTAATGCACTGCCTTGGGTCTGAGCCACAGCAATTGGGTTTGATAGCCGTGTCATTATGAGAGGAGGGCGTCTGGAGGTCTTCAGCGGCCGGGGATTAGAGGAGAAGAGGGGAGACGTAGAGGCGGAGAAGTGAAGAGGAGGCAAGTGGGCAGTGGGAATCTCTGCGTCCTCCGCTTTGGACGTAGGCCTTTCTCACCACCTCAACTCTCTGTCATCATCACACTCCCACTGCTCTCACTGATTTTTCTTCACAAAAGTGACAAAAAGAACGAGCCTTGAAAGGACAATAGTAGAGGTCACTCCCACATTGTGTTTCTGAGCTTGTTTTACTCCACTCGTTTTAGTTTGCTGCAATGCAGACAATTATATTTTATTTCTTTAGCAACAGCTCATTATAACAATGAATTCATGACAATGACAGTTGCAGAACATTATGCTTAAAAATCTCACACTTAACTTTAATTTTGCTTAATGACAAATTCTTTGCCAGACTTACTTAGTGCCGCAAGATGCAACATATTCCTCTCTGTTTACGCAACTCCTGGAAACATGAAGTTCATACTGTTGAGTGAGAGTTCATAGTGCAGTGTGTGCTCAGGTGTTTATGAGAGCGAGAGATGTGGAGAGTGAGTGTGAGGGAAGTCAACCTGTGATGGATGCGATGGCAGATGCTAGGGTAAGAGTTGTCATCAGCGTTCCCGGAGCCTTATGGAAGAGAGCCAGGTACACGGCTTTGATTGGGCCTACTGTGGCTGTGCTGTTTGCCACAGCGCAGCTTTGATTAGTGCCTCCATGAAAATGTATGCCCTATGCTCAAAGAAAACTGGGGGAGTAACTACCTGTCAGGAAATTCACAAACAAGGCTACTTAGAGCACAGGGAACTGTATATTTTAAAGTCTAATATTCCCTGCATTTCGTTTCATTTCATTGTGGGGGGCTTGCCAAATCCCTGCCGGTACCCCACCCCACCGAACCCTTGCAAAAGGTCCCTAGATAAGGAGGAGGTTCACCGCTATCCCCCTCCCAAAAGACAGGTGTGGGAGAAGGCGCTCTCTCAAGCACACAACAAAGGCTCTCTGCCAGATGCTGTGAATACCAAAAATCCTCGCAACACAAACACAAATATATAAATTAATCAGAGTGCAGGTAAATAAATAAATAATGTATATGAGGAGCTAATTAAATGTGTTTATTCCTGTTATCATATGCTGCCCTCATTTCCACCACTTGAAGTCATGAATCATTAAGTGGCTGCTAAATTGGTCTCTGGGGCCGTCCTAGTGGCAGGGGGCGGTCAGATCCTGTCTGGCAGAAGGCAGGTGTGCAGCGGACGGACGGATGGCCTGTGCTCCTGTAGTCCTTGGACAGCGGCGCCTGACAGAGGGGAAGCAGGCATCATGCTGGGAGGTGAGTGGCCAGAGGAGAGCCTGTAGCAGAGCGGCTGACAGGACCGCCCGTCACCAGGCCGGCTCTGCTTTGATTAATGAGGGCATTTGAAAGACAATTAGTGGGAGCAGATTTGCCTTCAACTACCTTATCAATCAGAACTCTTTTAATTCAATGTGTAGCACCCTCTGCACCAAAATGAGTCTGAAAGCCTTGTGCATCAGGGCAGGAACAGCCTGCCTGTCAACAGGAGGTGGGAGAGGAGGGCCAGTCTATAAAATACAACCAGCATCTCTCCTAGGACTTTAGAGACTCAAGATAGATAGTGGTTGTTGTTGAACTTGTAGCAACCAACTCCTTATAAATTGCCACAAAGGTGAGACACTATATACATACTGCACTACATTAAAATGATGAATTTAATTCCTTTTGGCTTATTTCATGTGTTTAACTTTGCTCTTGCTATTATTCTATCACACATGTGAGAACTTAATATGTGAATAACATCTATTTTTCTGTGCCATAAAAACATTTTTGGTACTTGTGCATGCAGGTATGTATGTGTGGTGGGGAAAGATTCCCCAAGTGCAGGTTTAGGCGTGGTGGTGCTTAATGCAGCCTTGACTTAACTCCTCCCCTGGCCAACCTCCTTATTAGGCTTAGGCTATATAAGACACCTGTGTTCCCTTGCTCTCTCTCTGCTTCCTGATCTTTTCCCTGCTGTGGCTGTGGTTGTGGTTGTGGTTGTGGTTGTGGTTGGGGTTGGTGGTTGGTGTTGGTGTTGGTGTTGGTGTTGGTGTTTGTGGACCTGGAACCATTGATTGTTTTATCTTCATGACCCATCTCAGAGGTGGTTCCTCCTTGTTTTAGACGACTGCTGTTTTGCCTGCATACTTCGCTGTTTCCCCTCATTTAGTTTCCTGTTTTTCCCTTTTAGTTTGTTAATTTTGCTCTAGTTTAATAGTTTAGTATAGTTTTCCCCTTGTTCAGCCAACTGGGTTACTGGGTTACTTGGTTGGTTTGTTACTCTATGGTTTCTTTTGTATTCAGTTTATATTTTGAGCAGGGTGCCATCTTGTTGGGACGCTAGGCACCCGTGGCAAGGTCCCTTCACTTTCATGCATGTATGTAACTGCACGGGGGTACTATATAGACTGCACCATTTTTGCTGTGAATAATGCTGTGAGGTTTGCTGCACTTAAGGTGGGTAGTGGTAGCACTCCTGGGCAATCCTCAGTGTAGTCAGCCTCTCCACGTGACCTCTGCTTAGTTTTGGTTGGTTATTTTTTGGGTGCTGGATTTATATTTATTTGAATTTATATTAAAGCCATTTTTAATTGTAGTTTTATCTACCATTTTATCAGTTATTGCTGGTTCCCATTTCAGCAGTTCCAGTCCCCAATTTTGTTTTTTTTTGCTTATTAAATTTATTTTGAATAGTGTTCCTGTGTGCCTTTTCCCTATTCTCCTTCAATTAATCAGGTGTTAAATAGTATTTCCTGGGGTGCAATTCCCTAGGTGTTGGGTTTCATTCAATTCCCCCCCCTTCCTGGTCCGCCGTGCCACATGTATGTCAACACAATTGTCAGACAGATCATATTGGACAATTCTGCAAGAGCATGGATTACGTTCATTGAGCATTTAATGTCCAAGCCCAATGTTGTGTTTTTAATGGCAAACTATGATACACAATCTCCCGCACGATCGTTTAATGTTACATACCTGTCCACCACTCTGACTTCTACTCTACCTCTCCCAACTTTCTAGCTCACTAAAGGGCACACTACTTTGTACAATGGCACTGAAAGTTGCCATTGGACATATATCGTGAGGTACAGAATCATCCAATATGGATGTAATGCCTAGTGATACTGGTCTGGTATTCATGTGAGCATGTATGTATGATGTGAAGCAAATGTTTCTCAGAGTCCAGAAAAACACAAGACCTCCAAATATCTCCAAAAATGGATCTTCTACCACTATGGTTAAGGTTTGGTTATGTTTAGGTACAAAACAACCTGGGTGTGGTTAGGGGAAGATCATAGTTTGGGATAAAATGATTACTTTGTTAAGGTTAAGAAACCTTTGTTGTCATGGTTATTATAATAACCACTTAGTTAAGGCCCGGGAATGACTGAAAAGAAACCATTTGTGACTGTCAGTAGGAAATAGGCCTAAAGTTTGTTGACCACCCATCCATCCACCCCAACCTCCTCCCTCTGCAGACTTTGTGGCTATAAAAGTAATGCCACACTACCTCTACCTTTTCCATAATTCCCACAGCCACCAGATTGCTTTTTCACTCGAACATTAACAAATGTCAATTTTGGGCATTTGCTGAAACAACTGATGTTGTCGTTTTTCTTGGGAGGACAAGAAACTCTGATTACTTCCTAGTTACTTTACAAGAGGGAAGAAAGTTAGACCAATAATAGCCAGAAAACTAAGTAACAAGGAATAAAGGTGGTGGTGTAAAGGCCCACACCCAGTTTTAGTGGTAATGGGCTCAACCAGGTTTCCAGCCAGGTTTCCCTGCTTTTATGTTACAATTATAATTGCTGAGGCTTTCTGAAACATATCGATCTGTCACCCAGACAGGTACAGATACATGTACAGGTACAATCTTAAAGAAAATCTTACAAACCTGCTTCCCAATTCAACTTAACGAAAGTCTTGACTGCACATTTTACAAGTTTCTCAAGAACTGACGCCTGCTACGGTCGATATTCAGGAGATATTTTTCCAAGTTCATGACAGCTCAGAAGAGTACCCAACAAATACACAAATTAAGAGTTCACTTCAGTGCTACAGCTACACAGCCATCTTCTTGCACAATCACACTTGTCAATCATTTGAACTCAAATTATTTGAACCACTGGAGAAATTATGTAGATCTGCCAGTGTGCTTAAGAGGTTGAAAGATGTGTTTTTATAAAGCTGGAAACAAGCAAGTGAGGAAGTGCCTCTATTGATCCCTCTGCCTGTAAATAAAACAGGGGCAATGGGCAAAAAGAAACAAACAACTCTGGCAGAGAGAACACGGGGAGGAAAAAAATCAATAGGTTCCCTCATTGGTGGGTCTTCTCTGGTCAGACTATTCTCTCTGGGTTCCGCTGTGCAGACAGTAAGCAGGGACACACACAGTCAACATCCTCTTGATTTCTAAATTTCTTTTATAATAGGGCTCTGCAGAGAATGCAGCTCATGTGCATTTAACCCACTCAGCTACCTGAAAAAACAAAGCAAAAGCAGATAACAGCTTCCACCTTTTAAAAGATGAGGGCTAGTTATAACACAGACTAGCATGATTCATGGTTCATGTTTTAAAGGGGCACTTCACCAATTTCACATGTCAAAGTAAATTTTTTAGGAGTGCAGCACATGTAAAACGTTTTGTAATGTCTGCTGTGGCTCTGGATGGCTTTTTCAAGTCCATAGTGTCGTTCATCAAAAGATGAAAACACTATCGAGTTGAATTATGGCAAAGATAGTATCCACTGTTTTTGGAGTTGAACCCCATACTTTTTGCTGCACTAATTTCCTGTTGGTGTCTCCCAACTTTTTGGAACTTCAGTACTAAATTGCTGAAGTGCTGAAGAGTGCATGATTTTTGTATTCAAGTATGGATAAAAAGATGTCAAGTTTTACAATTAATGCTTGCGGAGAATGTTTTTTTTTATGTAAAGATGAGTGGACCTGAGAAAATAACATGGTGATTATGACGGCCACTGGTGCTCAGTTTGTGTGTGCCATAATCACAACATTTGCCATCGCTCTGTCTGTGTCACATGTGTGCACTCTGTCTCCCCCTCAGTGTCAATGGGGAAATAGAGCAAATAATGCCAATCAGTTATTTTAAATGTTTTTTTTTAAATGCGTATATTGATTCATAAAGCCTTTTACAATTCAACAGTGAGTTTAGAGTGTCTATATTTAAAAAGATTTTTAGATCACTAGTATGTGGATATACAGGACATGTGGGGAAGTGACATCATCTTGAGCACAAACACATTTAACTGCCCCATTTCCGATGGCCTGTGTGATGTATTTTGCTCCAGTGTGGTTAAAACCAGGCCAGTTGTGGACATTTGGCTCTGCCTGCCTCTTTTTCTTGTTCCAGCTTAGCGGGCAATAAGGAATGCTGCCTGCCGCCCTCCATTTCCCATTAGCTGTTTTATTTCACGGGAAATTTGCTTCCTGCTTGCTGTAATTGGTATCCAGGCACCTCCTGATGTGGGCATTAGGATGTTTAATACAATATTTTACGCAGGTGAGAATGCGCATATATTACCCTTTCAGTAGCACATTATTTGATTGTCATTCACAATTATTTACCCATACACTGTGTGAAAAAGAGTTAAAGAGTTTGGCTAATGTTATTAACTAAATACCAGTGGGTATAACTTAGTGTCCACACCCTTACTGCACAATGGAGATAATAACATCATCTGAAGACTTAAAACTGTTGTGTGATTTTTTTCCAGTAACTACTCTAAAATGGAACCAAATCCACAGAAGTAGAATGGTTTGCATGTTTTACCAATACACAGCACTGTTTAAATATCGCATGAGCGGACCTGCAAGGAAAGCCAGCACATTAAGTCAGGAAAACCAATAGAGAATGATTTTTATCCTGGTATCTTGTCCCTAAAGATCTGTGTGGTGAAAGGACCACATAAGGCATGTTCTTTAAGAATATTTGTCCATATAGCAAGAAAAAGTTAATTTTGCCTCCTGGTAATTAACTCCACCTCTGCCCTTTAAATTCATAGCATTTCTACAAGTTTGGTTATTGCAAATTGGTAGTCAATTGTGTGTTTGGAATTCAAGACACATGCGGTATTGAATGGTGAAATTACAGCAAGTCTTTCTCCAGCAAAGGCCAGAACTGGGTGCCATAATGATATTCATTTTCAAACAGGAGAACATTCTAATGGGCAATTAAGATGATCAAGCCTGCCAAGATACACGTGAAGAACGGAGTGCGGGTGCCAGTGATTACGTGTCCTCCGCCCCTGCTTCCTTCCTGCACTGGCCTGGGCTTTGTCTTATGTGTGTGCATAAGTAGCAGGGAGGGAAAGAGGGAAAAGGATCCAAAAGCACAATGTAATTGAACTTTCCACATTATTTCTCACTAATATGTGCTGCCACTTGGTCTCATTAGTGGAATGATGTGCTCTGCCATTCTGGAATGAACTCTTTGCCCGAGTAATTAAGGCTCCTAAAGTTTCTAGTCCTTTGTTTAAAGAATTCGTCCTTGTGCTCTCCATGCCCCATCAGCTGCCTAATTAGCAGGACCTTTGTGTGATTAAAAATTCTCACAGAGATTCCGTTGGATATTTTCCTCTGTTAATGAGTGTTTGTGGACAGCTGGGAACAGGCGCTGGCTCCCTCATCGTCAGACCTCCTGTGCATTGGGCAGACCTCTGTCAGGGCCCGAGAGTGAGAGCTGTCATTTCCGTAATGGGGATGGAAATTGGTCAAAACCTACCAAGGTTCCCACAGGAATGGAAATGCCTTGAAATATAAATGAGGATGAATATTCATATTTCTTCCACTCAGATAAAAAAGTGCTGAGTATTAATATACATGTCTGTCAGTTCAAGCAGCACCAGGAAGTCTGCGTGCTATGTCTGCCCATTAACGCATCCCTTGGCTTCATTTGCTATTATCCTCAGGTTCTTTTTCTCCCTAAAGTTGGGGTCACCCTCTCCACTGAGAATTGGTCATTGGAGGCTTTCCTTTTGTTACAGTTCTCCCATTTATTGAGCGTCTTGGAGAGAGAGGGGGAGAAGGCCCTGAAAGAGCCAGAAAGACATTTAATGAAGCCCACTCGGAAGTAAGGTAAGCAGGGGTCAAGTCTAAATGAAATGAACAAGACTGCCACGTGTGCAGTTGGACGACAGCAGAAATCCAGAGGGAGAAAAAGGAGCAACGTTGGGAGGAAAAGTCCTGGAGAAGAAGAAGAAGTAGTCCACATTGGTTTAGCTGCCTGGGACAGATGCTTTTCAGCCTTGCAGCTAAGTCCTCGCTTCCACACTGTCTTCATTTGTCTAAGAAAAAAAATGTTAATGCACTTGTTCATACAATACCTCATATCTTTGTTTCAGTAATGAGCGGAATCTCTTTCACATGGGAACATCTGTTTAATGTCCGTTGCTAAAACAAACCCTGCCCTGCTATGAGGAGAGACGGCGCCCTTAAAACCAGATGTGTGAGTGTCGCTTTGGTGAGGCTGGAGGCAGAGAGAAAATCAAAGTAATGATACAACTTGACTTGCACACAGAGAAACTGTTGAACCAAGTGATAGAGCAATGAATAGATTTTTTCACTATAAACACAGACAGGCTTAATGGGCTGATTATATTCCTATTTTATAGATCTCCAGAGAAAAAAAAAGACATTTATGATGTGACATCTGCATCACAAAAGATTTTACACCTGAAACCTGATATTTAGCTTTTAAGATAATATCCATTGAAAGAACAAAGGACACAGAAATTATTATTAACCTCTTTTCAGAATAATTTTCAGGATGGTTGTGGATGTGCTGGCGATAAGTGTCCTCAGTGAAGGTTAACGAGATTAGATTGATTATCAAATAATGAATCAGCCAATGACGATATCATATTTGCTGGACTCACAGGGAACATTTGTTGATGTTTGGACCCAGTCTTCTTGTCTTCTTATCATATGCTATTTGCATCTGCACTTTTTGATGTATTAACTCTCCCCCCTGCATTAATAGATATCCAGGTAACCTCCTCCATCATTCTACAGTTAAAAGTTAGGTCCTATTTGGATTGAGTTAAATTTCCTGGATGCATGGACCTCTGGGTAATTTGTTTGTTTTTAATTAAAATCTAATGTAGCCTTCTCAGGGCCTGGCAACTCTGCAGTTCTGCCCAGTGACTGGGGGTTATTTAATAAGCTGCAGTGTTGAAAGTTGTTTCATTAGGTGTGAAAAGGGCTGATAACTCAATAGCCAACAGCCAAACATCCTCTCTGTGTCGGTTTCCTGCCTCTTTAATCTATTTTTCATTCTGTCTGGCATGCTGTAGCAGTACAGGGGACTTCACAAAAAGGAAAAGACATCACCATCGGGCCTCCAACAAACCAGGGTGAGCCAGTTTGGCTGAGGAAGAAGACAATCAGACTGCAGAGCACCTCGTGTGAACTGGAGATTGCGTGTGTGTTTGTGTACATGTATAACTGTCCATTCATCTGTCCTGGTAATCATTCATTATTTCCATCATGAGTCAACGTCAGAAATTCTCCATAACCCTCAACAACATGTTCCATACATTTATTTTTCAGTATCACAATCTTTGCACACCACTATGACTGTCATGTATCAACATATGCATACAGGCTGTCAATTCATTGATATTTAGAGATATTAAGTAGGGGAGACTGATGCACTGTGAACAGTTATTTTTGCATTAGTTTTGCAGGGCCCTGGTGATCTTTCTGGTTACTGCGTGGTCATAGTGTGGCAATGAGTTAGCAAGACGCGGGAACAAGTTTGCTGTGCTTCAATAGCTGATGAAATAGCGAACATTTTGAAACACATATACAAATAGAAAGCACAAGCAACTCACCGATTTCACAACATAGTATTAAAAGGCTCAGTAAAAATAGAGAAAACGCAAGCACTTGGAAACACTGCAGGACAACAGAACAACAGGACTAAGTTACTGTACACAGGATACACAAAAAATGTATCAGCACACTAGTAATAAGTAAAAGGCAAAAGTTAATTATTTAGCCAATATCTGCAATAATATCAAAGTTATGTAATCAGTATGCTCATTTTCCTACACAATTAGTCTCCATGTTTCCATCCAAATTTAGCCCAAATTCTGGCCAGATTGCCTGAAAATTGGCAAGAAAATGCAAACAAATGTTATGCAAATATTGGGAGTAGGTTCAACAAGATGAGCAGTTTGTGGTGTGGATTTTCCAGAAGAGGATGGTGCATCGATATGATCTCAAACTAATGAAAACGATGTGGAAAACTTAATGGAAAATGGGATTTATGTTTGTTTCATGTATTAATTTCAGCCTCCTTACTGCTCTACACAGATTTCATGTTTTCGTCTGTCACCGTTCTTCGTATCTCAGTGGAGCGGAAGCATCATGTACGTCATGTGTTATTCACTAAGTCTGTTCCACTTTGTCACACTTTGCTTTCATCGATAAACAACTATTCCGGCTCAGCCAAGAGGAAAATTTCTTGATCAGTTTCAAAACTATCCAATACCTTCATAAAATCCAGGGATCTTGCAGGTTAACTTTCCTCTTTAATTACATTATTTTCTGATTTCTTCACTTAAAAAAGGGCTTTTGCACTCTGATCTGGTTTATTGATGGTGTGATATTTTAAGTTTTGTCGCTGCTGAGTTTTTGAAAATGATAGAGACGTTTGTAAAAACCCGGAAACTGAACAGTACTGTCTCTTTCAAACATACCAGTGTACACAGTCATGTCACTCCTTGTCTGCAGAGTTGCATGGCTGTGTTGAGGCAGTAATGTTCTGGGTATATCATTAAAGTAAAAATCCACCACACAGAGTTATTTTCTTCTACCTGAAAAATGTGACAGGCCAAGTATCTCACAGCCTCTTTTTTCCCCCCATACTGAATAGATAGCACAGTCCCTAATTTGCTGCCAGAGATCTGTGGCGCAGTCGAGTGTTCCCCCTCCCTCACTCACTACTTCAGGCAGGACTTCTGAAGCTCTTACAGTAATAAGGCGACAAGTATGCCTTCACATGTTGAACTACATCAAGCCCACTAATCCTTGTAGATTGAAGCCGCCCACTGATTTAGATTGTCATCATGTGTTTCATAAACGTTCCACTCTGAGGTTTTATATTCAAAGAATCTGGAGAGGTGGAGGTGGAATAGATGGTGTAAATGGTTCTTTCATTACCGCTCATCCCTCTGTATGCAGAGTTTAAAGAGGGCAATGTAGGTGTGCTCACTCAATGGCTCAGCTCTGTTCCACCTGAGATGAAAGGCTATTTACATCCAGCGATGATGATGATGATGATGGCTGTGGGAGCCGGCATCGTTTCCAGGCGATGTCATTTGACATGCTTTAAGGAGCACACTGTTAGAGCTCTGCAGACATTGTGACCATCACGCCTAATTGACCAGAGGGGCTGTGCCTTAAGTGAAACAGAAGTATAACAACTGAAGAAATGAACCTCTTCCTCCGCATTACCGTGAGAGTAGAGACAAATCACAGGTCACCACTTGAATGTGTGAAGCTATATAATTGTCTAATTTGAGATACGCTGAGCCTGATCTTTAAATCTGTAAACTATTGGAAACTGGACCAAAAGAATGACAGTAAAGCCCGAAGGAACGTTTCTTCTTTTTCTTGTCCTGCTCATTCTCATGCAGCGTTGATAAGTTGATCGCCGATAAGTGTTTTGAGTTTTATCTAATTTGATAGTTAGACATAATTTGCAAGAGTTTAGACTGAAAACTCTCAGTTAATAGTGTGGTTTAATTTAATTTTCCACTTTTTTTCTGGAGTATTGGATTAACAGGATTGAAACTTTGTCTTCCAATTGCACAACTCTATTGGGCTATTTAATTAGCCATTTTTGCTGCTCAGACGTGTGCATAAAGAAAATCCCATATCCCAGAAAATAAAAGAATAATTAACATGAATGTATGCTTAAAGGCAATTAAAACAGTAACTGCTTTGGCACCATTTGTCTGTGAGGAAATGTAAATGGGCATACTGTTATGGACTTGAGGTCGTGCTGGTGAAAAACGGCTCCACGGCAAACTTGAAGTTAGAAAATGGAGCAACTGAAACAGGTTCCTCCATTTTTCATGAATAAGGTCACTTATCAGTGAATGTAATGTCACCAAGTTCTCTTCATCAATTCAATAACAGTGTGAAAGTGAAAAAAAATAGTTGGGTCATTTCTTTGTAATACACCCCTGGGCTTTTTATTATGACTTCATTTCCCGTTGTAATATTGGAACGTCTCTATAATTGTAAAAGTGTAATAGACTCTAATATAATTTCATTTTGAACCCTGAATGGTCTATGCCATCTCTGCTCAATTTGAGTAGAATAATGATTTTTAATGTCCACACATGGCTTCCTGTGACCTTATTCAATCTCTGGGCTGATCAGGAAATATATTGATTCAATTACAGTGCTGATGACAAGCGCACAGAGGAGAGGAGGGAAAAAAGGTCAGCATATATTTGAAAATGTAAATCTTAACAATGTCTTTTGGGTTTGCTGGGAAAAAAAGCCATTATCAAATGCCATTTGGCTGCAGTGGCATGTAGCCCTCTGCCTTTTTCTTGAACACCAATGGGAATAGTTAGAATATTTAGGATATCCATAGTGGATTTTTCCTTTGTCAGCATGTGACTTATATTCAGAGCATGTGCCTCTATTTTGCTATTTGCTATGATTGTGTGGAACATAATGGATCACATTATTTCTTTAGCATTACATGTCCACAGCCAGCCTTTTGGAGATTTCCTAATGACCTTGAGGTAATGACTTTCCAATGCTTTTGTATGTGCCACACAGTTCTTTTGCTGTATAAGCTGCTCTATAAGTAAATTAGCCTGTCCATACTCAGACACTGAACAAAGCTCTCAAATTTATTCCTTCTCAAATTACATGCACACCACACCGGGCTCGACTAATTATTTGTTTGGTCATTAAAAACTCATTAAATTTAAATTGTTAATTTGCATACCACTGTGTGTTGCATCATAAATTATTAATTGAAGATAAATAAATGAATTCAATTAGAAAAATAAGTAATGTAACATATGCACCAACAGAGATCTGGTGCTTGTCTCTCTTTTGACATTGAAGGTTTTGCTTCGCTACAGCTCCTTTTCCAATTGTCTGAATAAAGAGCTTGCACATAGAAAGAGATCCTTGTAAAAAGGGAATGACTGTACGAAATTTGAATTCCAGAAAGCAGATTTGAAGTGGTGCTGGTGAGTGTTGATCACAGCTGCACGGCCAAGATGAACGTAACGGTAAATTCTTTCTACAGACAAAAAAAAAAGTGGAAAATATGTTCTTCTCTTCTGTTTTACATTTCACTGATTAACTCCCCCCTCCCCTGCTGTCACTGTTTGGCTTTGATGAATTTGAATAAATTGACTTTTCTCTTGCTGACAAATATTTAAGCAATCCAGCCAAAGAAAGGCAATTTTCCTTCACCCAACTCATTACCTCACATCTGCATGTGTTTTGTGGTTGGATCATCTTGTCTCAGGGCTGGAATAATATTCCATCTCATTGCAAACAATTACTCTGCAACCCAACTCTTGTGCTTTTACTTTGTGTAGGGTTTTTAATGACTGTGGCTTGTGCTGTTCTTGTTGTTTCAGTTACTTTATACGGCCACTATTTTCCAGTTCCAGGGATTGGTAAGTGTTCACCCTTTTTCAAATCACTTCATTAATTAAATGGAATTGGGAAAGGTTTTGAGCTAATGGATTAGACTGGGGCTGGCTGGTTCAGGCCTTTTACCAGAGGTCACATTTCATTTGCTGCCTATGTCAAGCAACCAGCAGCAGGGCCTCAGAGGCAATCTAATCAATGTCTGCGTGCCATAGCCCTTGAATGAATCCATTAAAGTTATGTGGATGCATCCTGCACAGAGAAAAAAAAGTCTCCTGGTACCTTTGATAGAAATTAGCCTTTCTCCAATTAGGAGAGAGGCTGGGCTCATTCTGGATTCCAGCCAAAGCAGAATTAATAGGCCATCAGAGCCTCTTGTGTGTTAAATCCCATTTGTTCGCCCATGGTTTATGGAAGCTCCTCCTCTGTTCCTCCAGGCCTGGCGCGAGACCCCTGAACACCCACCACAGAACTTCACTCATTAAATAAAGTTCTGGGAGGAGACGAAGCAGGGAGGGCTGGAGATCAGGGACAGCACTGAATTTTAGGCTCGTGTTTTGGAGATCATGTTTCTGAGGGGCCGGACTGAGCTGGGGTTGTGATTGCATTTGGGGTTTGGATGGGCTTAGTCTGTGGCCAGGAATGGAGCTAAGAGGACTTTAGCGGGACACTGGGGGGACGATAGTCATGCGGGCCTCTTCAGCACCAACTTTAACTCAGCAGTGTCCACTAATCCCCCAAATTGATTCTCAGTGTTTCTGTGTTTAAGTGAAGGGACTGCTTTGACCAAATCTCTTTGGAAAAGGATGTCTGAAATGCCTAAACCTATCAGAGGGAGAGGTTTCACCCCTGCAATTTTTCAAGCACTTTGCGGCGCACGATCATTATTTTCTGTATGCCTGAAAACACGCAGCGTCAGAGGAGATAATTACTGGACATATACTTTACTTAAAGAGTAACATCTTTTGGCATGCCTGACTCACAAAGTCAAGAAGTCAGCGCTTTGAGTTTGTTGCTTAGAATAAACTTGTTCTTCAGTAAGATTTTATTCGTCACTGTATGTCTACATAGTGGATTCTTTGTTTCAACTTCAGTTGGATTAGTTAATTAACAAGTGAAGGGAGTTTTCAGTGTATTACTTTCAAATCAGCGTCACAGACAGGGTAAGGTTAGCTGAAATATTATATAGAAGCTTTCCAACAAACTCCTGCAGACTTGTGTTGATGCAGATCTTTTTCTGGAGCATTTGGTTTTGTGAGGGTTGAAAGAGCCTAATGTAAGTCGCTGTGGACAAAAGCATCTACCAAACGAATATAATGTAATGTAATTGACTGTTCGCTAACCCCGTCTCCCAAACAGAGATGGTCCAAAGGAAGATTAGCAACTGTAACTAGACACAGCAGGCCTGTCAATCTCTGTAACTCTCAGCCTCAGCATTTTATAGCTGCAGTTAAGTTAATTTACAGTATTTTCCTGCTACGAACGTGTTGAATTTGATATATCACCATAACCTTATTTTAAACTACCATTAGTAACTGTACTGATACTAAGGTAATCAAATTTATCTTAGGTAAAGGAAAAGTAAGTATTATATCAGTATAGTGTTTGCTTACAAGTGTTTCATGGAGCTACCATGACATACAGAAACTTAACTTGTAGCTTAAAAAGTATGTTAACTTACCTAACTGTTACACTGCAATTCTGCACAACCCTGCTGATACACTCTAGATGTAATCTTTTAAATAATTTGTAACTTAATGTCCAATTAATCAAAATATGGATATTTAAATATTAAAGCCATTTACAATGCAATACAAGAATAAATAAAATAATAATAAAATAAATAAATATAATATATATTTATATATTTATTTAAATTACATAGGGTTCATCTGAAATAACATTTTATAGAAATATCACTGTTATCGAGTATTTGGTAAGTATTTTGATCTGGCATAGCTGCAATGAATAGGAATGACTAATTCAACATCTACAAGGTACAAGGTTGTTTATTATTCGTCATTATACAGCACAAGGCTGCAATACGAAACAAAATTTGTAGTTCCTTCATGCTACACACACAATTTAATCAAGTGTAGGCCTATATTAAAATATGGCAACATATTATAAAATAAAACAATATATACAGTTATTTATACATAAATACACGTATAAACCCGGAACATTCCACAGTGCATTTTTTGAATTTGCATCTGGGGCAAATGTAAACAGCAGCAACCAGATGATAATATGAAAGTTTCATCTTCACAATAAACAGTCTGACATTTGGCAGTCCATCTTGACTGTGTTTGAGCACCAAGCATCAAGCACCAAGTTCACTTCCTCTCATCTTGCCAGAGTCTTGAGCTGACAGCTCGGAACATGGACCACCTGCCAAGTGCTTGTTCCGGGATGTTGATGGTGCAGGTCTCTGCAACAATGTGAGCACAACAGTCTCTGATATATACAATATAATATATAATATACTAATATAGTCTACTGTATATATCTATGATAATAAATGAACATTAGACCACAGTACTTCCAGTCCAAGGAGTACATCATTAACTAACTTCTTTAGTTTGTGATGTTACAGGTTACATTTTTAAAAAGCCCCGTTTACAACTAGCACCAGTAGCAGCTGTTTTAAAGTTCAACAAACAATTATACAAGGTAAGCAGACATACAGGGTTATTATAGAACAAAATAACTGATTTTAGATTTTTCCTTATGATATTCATTATACTAGGGCTAACCATCTCTACCATGTAATAAAAGAACAATACTGTTTCTTAATTTAACCTAACCTACATCTTCTACGTGGATCATCAAATGGTAAAGACATGCAGCTTTAGCCTCTTTTAGCACAATATCATACACTGTATGTAGCTTTTAACATCATATTTGAGACCCGTTTGAAAGCTTTCTCATTTTAAAAACAAATCAGCTGGAAACAGACAGAGACAGCGTTTTAAACCAACTATTGGAGCTAATGTTAGTTTTATAAAATAGTTAGCAGCAGATACAGTGGTCTAATTGTTATTTGCACCTCATTTTGTTTACTACTGTCTGAAATCACAGATGCATTGTTTAAAAATGAGAATTTTTAGTGGTAAATAACTATTATCATTGTAAAGTGCATTTTACTAGAGCCCTGCGCGGGACTGTTTTCCTGTGGGACCCGTGGGATCCCAATCCCAATGCAGCCCTCCAATTTGTACCACTCCAGAAAGCTTGGCAGGCATAGCAACAGTAACTATGGGAGGCGGGGCTTTGCGAACAGTCGATTGGCCTTTTTAGCAGAAGAAATTTTTACATGGCACAGTAGAAAGTGCAGGTGAAACAATAAAATTAACGATGGCTTTATTCCATTTAGCTGCTTCAGTTTCAGAGCGCACTGTTGTCGCACTGTCATGGCTTACTGGGACATTTGAAAAGAACACAACTATTGTTACTGTTATTAGTAACACCTGTGCTTTTCCTACTATCACAAGTCAAAATGTCTGCTGTGAAAAAGGCCTGTTGAGCAATCAGGGTTAGGACTTGTAATGTAAAGCTACAGATGGCAGAGGCAGTTATCTGCTTGTAAAAAGCAGCTAATTACACTCAGTGTAACATTTCATTTAATTATAACAACTTCATGGAAAGTCATACAATTTAAAACAAAAATCTTTAAAGAGTTACAACCTTGGAGACTGAATTTACTGAGTTTAGAGTCAGAAACAAAACAGCAAAGACAAACTTTTCTTTGGAGAGCTGCCTCATTTGAGCCAGCGTATGCAGCAAAAACACTGACTCACCTTGACAAAAGCAGTGATAACCTCCAAATGAACTGGCCCCACCCAAATAACACAGAGATGTGCAGCTCAGGGGGGAGGCCTCAAACTGCTGCCGCACACAGAAGTTTGCATACTGAACCCACTGGAGGGCCATTACAGCTCAACCGTTCTTTTCACTGCACTGATAAACAACAACTCCCAGAGTCCCCGAGTCCTCCATTGTCCGAATTTACATGAGGTTTGGGGGCTTCAAAGCATGCGAGTGATAGAGGTCAGAGCAAGTGTGTATTCACAAACACACACAGCACGAGGAGAATGATAAGCATAACTTTCCCTAAAATACCACTCTGTAGAAAATTCAAAAACAAACTTTGAAATGCACAAATACACCTGAATGTACCCACACTGCATTCATGCCTCCTAAAACATGCACGTTGCATGCTCATAAACGCATGCACTTACATACGTACGTGGTTATTTTCATGCTGTTATAGACACACTATATGTAAATGAGATCTAAAATGGCTCTCATGCTTGCCCTCTTCCTCCGGTGCCAGAGTCACGCATCATTGTCAGCAGCCAGCAAAACAAGATGAAATAAAATTCTAAGCCGTCCTGGCAGTCAAGGACACCATTCCCTCACCGTAATAGCCTGTATCGCCTAGCCACTCCATGTGTAGCTTTTCTTCATTGCTCTGGGCTTTTATTCCTGGCAATAAGCTCTTTATCACTCCGCAACACAATTCATTTAAAACCACCGTCAAGAAGCAATCAAACCTTAAGTAAGAGGATTCAAAGTCAGTGTGTTATTGTTAAGCAAAGTAGCATTACTTTATTTCCATAATGCACCCGGACAGAGACACAAAATAGGTAATAATAAAGAACAGTATGCAAGAAATAAACAGTTAATATTTTTTCGCCTTTTTGCATCCATAAATTTAAATGCAATACTTTCTCCACCTGTGTTGTTTCCTCCTCTCTCCTGCATTTGTCTCTATTCTGCCTCCAGAATGACATTATGTTTGGGTTAGTTGTCTTTCTGCCGCAGACACCTATGATTTAGCAATTCTTGACATATCCATTACATCTCACAGATTGGCTGTTCTCCTTTCCCTGTGTCTTGGAAACCTATAGAAGTGACATGTACCCCCCCACCCCCCTTCAGATGTCCTCATTTCACAGGTTTAGAAAGAAGTGGATTCTAATTTCAGGAGTGTTCCCTTACTATTAACTATAGCTACAGGAGAGACATCAATCTTGACAAGGTCTTTTTGAACCACGTCTAAAAATGCAATACTATTGTGTATTTTCCACCTGCTCTCCACAGCCTGACCATATATGGGCAGTTCAATTGCTAGTTTTATGATTTACTATCTGTATTATTTTTGTCTCTCTGACATTGTTTGGGAAATGGTTCACGTGTCATCATTGTGTATCTTTGAAATGTTGATTGTGTAGATAGAATAACCTGTCTCTTATCTTCAACAGCAGAGACACAATCAATTTTATAACAATAACAGACAGAATCAATGTCATCATCACCACAATCATCTTCGTCTTCCCAGCAATGTTTACTGTGAAACCGGCTTCAGCTTCCAGACGCACCTCAGTCCTCTTACAGTGAAGTTTACCTTAATCCTTAATCCTATTTGCAGTTCTATTGAATCTTGATTTTTACGTTCTTGACCGTCGACATGAATTGATCAAGTGAAAGAGGAAGTTCATCATGCAGCAACTGTATCAACCTATGAATGGATTTCGTAAAACCACATGGCCAAAAGGTCATTGTACGCCCCCATAGCAATCAGTCTGGTATCCATATTAATTACACTATGATTTCTAATACAAAGAAAACGTGTTGGTGTGTTCGGATATTCATGGGTGTTTTTAGACTTCAACTTTACATTTTACACATACAGAACAACATTAGATTTAAGTCAGAGATATTTTGCATAGCAATACCCATCTAAAATATCTCTTTAGGCATCTTTATCCTCAAGCTGGAAACCATCTCTTTAGCACTATATTTGTTTTATTAAATTAGATGTAATGAGGTCTCACTTCACAAACACATTTAACACAGAAAGGTATTAAGTTTCAAGTCATTATCAAATATTCCAGTAAGTAGTGGTGTTTGTTAAACATGGTTATAAGTATGATGGTTTAATTCCATGTCCACTCTCCCCTCCCTCCGGTTCTTTCTGTTTAATACACCAACTTCATCACCAGGGAGATTAAGGCTAATGCCTAAAGGAGCAGAGCCCAAAATTGAAAAGAATTAACTGTAATTAGCATGCTAACAAATGGCTAATATGATGGCAATTGTTATATTTTTGTTATATAATCTGTAATCTTACTCTGGAGAACCTCATTTTAAATTACAAAATGGGCTATAGAGTTATTTTAACATCAATCATTTTAATTTGTTAAAATCCATATATCAAATAATTGCAGGGTTAAGAAAACAACATTTTTCTATCGCAACCCTGCTTTGTTCTCACGGAGGTCTTTACCTTTTCTGCTACATCCTAGCAAATGTGACACAACAGTACTAAAGACAGGTAAGCCTACATCAAGCGCAGCATCGTTACACCAACACCACAGCCACAGCAGGCAGCACAGCACATAAAAGACCCTGTTAACTGTTCCTTCGGCCTGTAAACTCAGCTAATTAACAGTAGCTTCATGCTTTGTGTACATTGCCAGCTCTGCGTGTTTCTTCAAGGCCACAGAATATAAGCCCTGCAACAATCTGCAAGCCAATTGTCACACAAAAAAGTGAGACAGGCGGTAGTGAGCAGGGATTTATTGGCTCTGATTGTTATTGGATAGAGTAGTTTACCCCCCATCCTTTCTCACCTTCTGCTGGCTGTTGCTGCTGCCATCACTAGTGTCTTTCCACACCAACAGTAATGAAAATAATAATAATGATAAGAATAGCATCACTTCAATCTCACTTTCAGTGATTACATTGTTCCACCCGTTTCCGTTTCTGCTTAAATTATATTTAACTTCATCTGCTGTGGTCCGCAAACAGGATTACTGGTACTTATCTGAAATGAAAGTGCATTTTTAACGCAGTTTAATAACGAGAGTGGAAAATCCAGTCCGTAGCAATAAAGCTGAAACTAATTCATTTCAATGGCTGTCGGCGCAGAGTGTTTCAATCCTTCCTCACATGCCCATTCCCACTGTTAAAAACTGTAAAAGAAAGGAGGCAGAAGGCCATTTATGTAATCTGCTGCAGCCTGACACAAGTGCAGTGATCACAGAAACACTGAAGAATCTTCATCCAGCCTTTAAGAGCCCTCTTCAGAGAGCCACTAAGAGGCCAACTTAAAAGAAACCCGAGATCACCAAACTCTGCAACTTTTCTTAAAAGTCTTGAGCAGAGTGGAGGGTGAAGGGGTGGACTGGTAAGATGGAGGAGAGAGAAACTGCCGCATGTCTCTGTGCATCTAAAGTGGTCAGCAGTTTGAACCTGTCCGTGCCTCCTGTTCCATTATGGAATAGTAACACAGGGGCCTGTTTGTTCGCCAAACACAATTAACAAGGTTTCTGCTGCACATCAATACTGCTATTTGCATAGGGTATTGATCTGAAGTCCTTATAATCACAAAATGTTAATTGCACCAATTAATTCTCAATCTGTTTGTGCCCTTGTCTGGCCGCCTTGAGCCCTGAAGGTCAGTGTGAAAATGAACTGCTCTTTGATTCTCCTCCAGGAAAAGATTTTTTCTCAAGACAACACAGTTTGCTACTCCAAAATCAAAAGGCCCGACCATCCTTTATCATTATTATCATTCCCTGTGAGTAGCAGCTAATGGGGTTGAAATCTTGTGATCTGATTTGTCCTTTTAAACAAGGTTTTTCTTGTCTCGTTCATTAGCCAGGGCTGCCTGCTCTTCTCTGCAGAGCCACAGCTACTTACACCTCAAAGACACAGTATCCCCTTTTATATTGACTAATAAGTCATTTTCTGAGGCAATGCATTGTCCATTTGATTCATAGCCCATACACGGCGCTTCCCTCTGTCTCTGGTCCTGCTGCTACACCATGTTATTACATGCTGAAACATGACCTCCTGGTTTATTGTCTGTTTGAGATGATCAGAATAATAAGTCAGAGCTGTCCACTCTGCTCCTTCTCTGACTGTGATATGTAGGTACGTAGGCCTCCTTCCTTTGTTGTGTGCTGTAAACATTTTTTTTAACCAATCATGACACCATTTATATCACTGTACTCATATATAGGATTATACGTACATTTTATATTTAGTATGGATCAGAAATATAAATCATTATAAATAGAGTATATTGCCTCTATAAGTGGTGAGAATTTTTTTTTTTTTGCACTGGCTGTACCAGTATTGATGGTCTGGGTTAATTGCTTTTTACTCTATCTTGATACAGTCAACAACATGAATACAATTAAAGGTTTCACTCACCGATATCTGTACATAACAGTGCAGAAGGACCTCTCTTCCAGTCCCCGTCATCCATGCCTGAACACAGCCAAATGACAAATGAGCCACCCTGTGTGAAAGATGAATTTCAATCCACTACACCTGTGCCACCCCACCAAATGAAAGGACTGATTGCCTCCAATTGCATATTTAAAATGCTTAATTCCTCCATTAAGAAACCTATTTACATGAATTAGGGACAATTAGCATTTTCAGACCCACTTCAACTTTGTTCACCCCCATCCATTAACATTTGAAAGTGTCGGCTGCCAGACACAAGAAAGCCCTTCCATCTGATTTGTGCTGACCCCCCTATGACGGCTGCCTGGATGGACTTTTTTATCTGTGCCACCTCACTAAAGGAGGGGGTTAGCCTGGGGTCTATAGTAAGTCAGCTCATTATAGTTTATCAACAAAAGCCAGCAAATGAAAGACAACAGAGTGAAGGGCAAAGGGATGTCTAATTCAGAAAAGCTAAGGTGCAGGTCTTCAACCTTACACACCTTTTATCTGAGGGAAATTACATTAATTTCATGCAGCAGAGCTTATGCGTTGGCCCTCTAACAGTGTGTTGCACGCTGAACAGTGGAGGCAGAAGGAAAAATCAGGAGCCTCTAAACTGTCAGTAGTTAAGTGGAATAATTGATAAACTAAAAGAGAGGATGAGTATCAGGGTATGCACATGTTAGGTTTCTGAAGTTATTACACCTTGTAGCTCAATCCAATCCACACAAGGGTAAATTAGGCCTCGGTTGAAGCATGCTTGTGCACAGCCTTGAGTATTTTTATTGGTCAGCAATTACAGCGTCTGATTCAAAGTGCTTACACGTCCTTTATATGAGCTTTTTTGATGGAGAAAAAGCTGTCATCTCCTAATGAAGATGACAGAGGCTGTCTCACTCTCTGGGGTATTTATTAGAGAAAGGAGCCTCACATCATGCGAGTCATATGTAATGCTTTTTATTGCTGTAGTCACTGGCGAGCAAGGGAGAGAGAGAGAGCTTGTTTTGATGATTATGTTCACTCTTGAAAATATATTAATATCTCTTTGAGTTGCATAAATCCTCATGTGTTTTTGTGTGTGTGTGTGTGTGTGTGTGTGTGTGTGTGTGTGAGTGTGAGAGAGAGAGAGAGAGAGAGAGATAGTCGCAGCCTGAATCTGTGTGTGCCCATCTATAATTGTGCACATTTCCATGTCTACATGTACATACGATGTTTTTTTGTGCATCTCAAACATAATGAAATTGAAAATTTAAATTAAACGAAATGTTTGACTTGAATGATGAAATAGATCATATGTCCCTTACAAGTTATTAAATATACACACAAAAAAATGAAGACGCAAACCTGGCTAATACCTGCATCTTTAAGACCCAAACTTTACTGGTACTGCCGAATTTGAGACCTGAAACCAACCTAAGATCTGAAGCTCTACAGTAGTTTTGCTTTATTTCATCCATTCCTGACTATTCACTCGCCAGGCTAATGCATCACATTGGCTACACTTGTTCCCTCTTCCCACTGAGCATTTGCATATTGAATTGCATCACATGGCACAGATGTATGCAGACGGTTGGCACAGTCAGAGGCAATAAGAGAGAAGTTTCTTAATAAATAAATTACATTTGAAAAATAACCGAACCCGTCCTAAGCCTGGAGCTTTGTCAGGCCTTGTTGAGTTTGGGTCGGGCAGCAGAGCTCTGTGTGCTATATACAGAAAGCTTCTATTACCCGACACACAGTTTTGGACATGAAAGGGTTAGCTGACAGGGAACAATGTGATGTAAAAGGGTCACCCATATAAGAGAAAAAAAACATTTTCCCACATACACCAAATGGTATGAAGGCCGTGATTCTTTAATTTTCAATATCATGTGGTAAATTACTTTTTATTACTTTTCAGTTTGGCTTTGGCTTTACTTACCTACTACATATCTTACTTTTATTGTTATTCTATTAGCCACTGGTGTTACCATTTACACACTTATATACACATTTTATTTTATTAATCTATTGTTTTTATTCTAATGTTAAAATAATTTTTAGCAATCTCTGGCATAAGAATTTCCTTAAGGATAAAGTTCTGTCTTATCTCATCTGATCTACTAACAACATCTTAAATTCAGACAGACTTTACATTACAAGTGAATATAAAGAGATAATCTGGAACTGAGGTAGGCTGAAAATGCCAACCATTAACCTCATACTACAGTATATGTTACAACAGTAGTAACACGTGTTGGAAAAGATTATAGAATAAATTATAGCTGGCAGCCCAGAGCCAGCGGCTAATGGTTGTTGCTTTTTGTCTTGACATTAGCCATAACCATCCCCTATTCCTTTATATTGATGGAGGTTGAAGGTAGCAACTAGCCAACCCTTTGGATTTCCACTGACTGTCCAGCCTTGCCACAACTATGTCAGTGAATGAATTCTGTCTTCTACCGCGTCCTGCAAGCAACATGTCTTCCCAAGACAGAGTGAGCTACCCACAGAAAACCTGAATGATGGACTTCTACATCAGGTCTGGTCACAGATCAGATTACATTACTTTTATGTTATGTTATGTATTACGTTATGTTATGTTGTTATATTATGTTGTTATTTTGTATTGTTATGTTAAACTGCATTGGGGCACTGCAACACTAAGTAGGAATGCAATTCTCCAGAGGTATCCTGTAGAGTTTTCATTGAAACCATATACTGTTTAGTCTTCATTCAATGTAACATACAAGATCACATTTTATGTGTGTCTGACCTTGGTTTTTCAACATGCTAAATTAATTTCCTATCACATTTGCAAAGGCCTTTGTTTTGAATGTTGTTGTTTTATACATTGTTATTCAGCCATATTTTTAGAGCACTTTGCTAGCTGTATGGTGTCAATATGAATTTCCACCCTTTTTGGTCAGCGGAAATGTGCATCACATCACCTTGTTCATGTCGTGTATGTGGGGCACAAGACGCAGTTAATACAGTGCAACAACAGTACCTACAGTGGGGGAAATAAGTATTTGAGCCCTTGCTGATTTTGCAGGTTTGCCCACTTACAAAGAATGCAACGATCTATAATTTTAATCATATGTACATTCTATCAGTGAAAGACAGAATCCCAAAGAAAATTCCAGAAAATCACATCATATGAATTTATAAAAATTGATGACCATCTGATGAGGAAAAACAAGTATTTGACCCCCTGGACAAACAGCATGTTAATATTTTGTAGAAAAGCCATTATTGGCCAGTACAGATGTCAAACGGTTTTTATAGTTGGTGACAAGGTTTGTGCACATTTCGGCAGGGATGTTGGCCCACTCCTCCCTGCAGACAGCCTCCAAATCATTCAGGTTCCGAGGTTGTCGCCTGGCAACTCGAATTTTAAGCTCCCTCCAAAGATTTTCAATTGGATTCAGGTCTGGAGACTGGCTAGGCCACTCCAGAACCTGGATGTGCTTCTTCTTCAGCCACTCTTTTTTTTCTTTGGCGGTGTGCTTAGGGTCGTTGTCGTGCTGAAACACCCATCCTCGACCCATCTTCAGCTCTCTCACTGAGGGAAGGAGATGTTGGTCCAGA
>NC_060169.1:17740487-17845974 GCF_021292245.1 Micropterus dolomieu
CCCTGATGTCCGTAGAAAGCTCTTTGGTCTTGCCCATGGTGGTGATGTTGGATGCTGGTTGTTTGGGTGTTGACAGGTGTCATTTATACAGGTAACGAGGTGAGGCAGGTGTATTTGATGTAGATAATTGGTTGGGATTGGGGCTGTGTCTTAAAGAAAGACTAACTGGCTTGTAGGAGCCAGAATACTTGCTGTTTGGTAGGGGGTCATATACTTGTTTTTCCTCATCAGACGGTTATCAATTTTTATAAATTCATATGATGTGATTTTCTGGAATTTTCTTTGGGATTCTGTCTTTCACTGTTAGAATGTACATATGATTAAAATTGTAGATTGTTGCATTCTTTGTAAGTGGGCAAACCTGCAAAATCAGCAAGGGGTCAAATACTTTTTTCCCCCACTGTAGCTCTACAGTACAGCGCCACTAGTTGTCAAAATGAACATGAAGGAAATCCTTGGATTTATCAAAACAGTAGGCAAATTGTATATGAGTAATAGCAGAAGCAGAAGTTACTGAGATGCTATAAATACAGTGTGAGATTTGTGTACATGAAAAAAAAACAGGGGAAATTATCACCATTCACACTAGCACATCTATAGGAGGTCATACGCACGAACGTTATTAGGCATGTGTGTAGATACCTGTCCACCTCCCAGATATATTCTCTTGATTTGCTGCTCTACAGTATGTCAACTCACATTTTCCAATCCCTGGCTTCCCCTTAGCTCCACTTGCCTGTGTCTGCTCAACAATAATTCCTCCATGACTCATTTAATATGACATACAGAGCAAATGTGAAACACAGATTTCTCTGTCTGAATAGGCAAATGTATTCTCTGTTTGTTTTTTGCATATCCACACTTGATTGTGCCACCAATCGTAAAGTCCTTGTACCTGACAGGACATGTTAATGTTTCTGAACCAAGATGCCAATGCCGGGTCATCACCCACTGTTAAATTTAACTCGACACACATTTTCTAGGAATATCCGACTGTTCCTCGTCACCACTTCTTCATCTGTACTTCTTTCTGCAGTCCTTGCCACCTTCTAGGTAGTTATTTATTCGCAGTAAAAAAAATGTACTCTTGGCCCTTCTAAATTACTCTTTGAGTCCAAGCGTGTTGTTCTGCTCAGTGTAGGGTTACTTGTGCCAACATCAATGTGCTGTCTGAATGACACAGAAAATGAGTTCCATTTTGTTTTCTATTGTGCAGTTTTACTGGGAACTGCACAATACCTTGTTTAGTGAGATAAAAACAATTAGTGATATTGTGAATATAGATGATGCATAACGTCTGAGTTGGCTGTCGCATATGGAACATTTAAATTAGCCAGTTACTTGGAGAATGCCTGGGAGATATGGAAAAAGGTCCTTTATCAGGGTAAACTGTATGCTTGCAGTTACTTTCGATATACAGTTCATTTGGAATTTTCCACATAAATATTTTATTTTAAAGCATGTAAAGGTGCTTATAATGTTTTTATATTTGTTTTGCTATATAGTCTTACCTGAAGAGGCAAGTTTTGTAAAATAGCAGTGTCTTATAATCCCGTATGTTATGGGCCATGTGTTTGACATGACACAGAAATAAAAACTAACTACATAACTTATTAGTGAAAATAATTTGACAAATGTACTTAACCCTACTTTGTCTCGTTACTTTTGCTAGTATCATCACATGAAGCTGATGTCAATGTTGCTCCTTTGAAACACCCTCCAATCTCCAATCTCCTTCTAACACATTTCAGAACAACACTGGTAACTTCCATAGTTTCCAACAATACATGGCAATGTAATGAGTACTTTGTATATTTATTAGGATTGTTGTGCAGTTATATTATTAAATAAGCTGCCTGAGATAAAGTGCCTCACCATATATAACTAAAGGGACACCATTATGAATGCACAGGCTTGTGCTGTGATAAACACACGCTGTAATAAACACAATGCAGCCTGTTTGAATGCACTTATTGACTATATTGCAAGGACAAGTCCTACGTACTATCATAATTGTGCTATTGATTATACATAACTCACTTTGTCTGATTATGATTACAATTTAATATTGACTTTCCGCGTGCGATGAATTCACTCTGGTGTCAGTCTTGTTGACTTGTATGATCTATGATTCATCAATACCATTGATTCTCCCAAAGTTCATCCATCCATATGTGACTGGCACATCAGTATTTTACATAAAAAAGATTGAGGGGAGGCAATCTGCATGTCAGCAAAATGTCACTATAATTGAGCTTGGCTGATGTTATTGTCCCTTAACGAAGTTCTGACTGTTTTATAAACAGGGCTGGGACAAGACGCATCAGTCACAAGGGAGACTGTTAACATTACCAAGGACAAGAGCATCTTGCATTAAACAGGAGTGGCAGATGTGGCAGATTAAACAGTGGTGGATGATCCTCAATCTATCTATTTATCTATCTATCTATCTATCTATCTATCTATTTGTTCCTGTGTTGGCTCAGACACACCACAGTGAAGACAGAACATGCAGTACTACAATAGCACACAAGAATGACAGCACACAAAGCCCTGTCACTGATTACAGGCACACTGACGCACACTGTTTGTGTGTGTGTGTGTGTGTGTGTGTGTGTGTGTGTACACGTGCCCCGTGTGTGCCTTACGTGGGTGCAAGGCTATTCAGTCCACGCACACCTGTGTATCTCTGGCAATTGCTCTGCTGGTGGACACCGCAGTGACAGTGGGCTGCCCTCGGAGGTCTCTGGATATCCAGTGTAAATCCAGCCCAGTGGAGCTGTGAAAAAGCTAATAATATGTTATTGCAGTCTAGGTCCCCCTGTAGCCTCTCCATCAGAGCACCACTGTCACCTTACACATGGACCACGGTGTGATAATGGACAATAATGCGGAGTAGCTGAGAGTGAGAAGTCCAATCTGCCTCCTGAGTGGTAAAAGGCTGGTGCAAAGCACACCCCATATGCTGTGTGAGGGCTCCTGACTCCAAGGCTGTGTCTCATCCCATCATGAACCTCTGGGCATCCATTCCAATAGGTAGGCAATCTGATTGATTATTATCTTATTTCATAAATCATGAAGGTTCAGTCTTGACAAAAGAGGGCCAGCATGAGTTTTCTCAGTGCAAAACTCAGTAATTACATTTTTTTCCACCAAGAAGTGAGGCTAATTTGTGAATACTACTCTACAGCTTTGTTTTTCACAGTTGTTTAGGCATCAAAATACTTAAACCAGCTACACAGAAGACCATTGCCTAATTGTTTCATCATGATGTATTTATTCATATTTAATGTAGAAGCATTTTCTCCTGCAAAAACATAATCATTAGTGGGAGCTTCACAAATATATAAATACACAGATTTGTTGTGAGAGTGTTTAAATTTCTCAAAGAGAATCTAAAATCATGTTATCAGTGGTGACTTCAGGCATGTTTGCAGTTAGTGAAGCGCTACCGCACATACAGTAGAGCGATGAGCTATTGTTGTGCTTTTTTTGTTTAGAACAAAGTTTTATAAAAATAACCTTCAGAACATAAGTAACAACTCCGTTTTCAAACCTAAACATATTAAATATGCTGCCTTTGATCAAGCAAATGTTTCTGGATTTGCTTACAGTGAAATGTTTCCCTGCAGAGAAAATGTTCAAAACCTAAGAAAACAAAACATAAGCAGCAGCAGAACAACACATTAAAACAAAGTGGTATAACTTTCAGCTGGACTGAGGCCTCTAGTGGCAGCTGATGGCAACACCTGCCTACTAAAAGTTAACATGTTAGACTACACTTCAACATCATGGGGAGAGTTTAGGGATAATTGATCATCAACTTCACAATGTGATATACATTGTACATACAGTATATGTAGGCATAGCATCTTGGTGGGTGCAAAATACAGTTTAAGGTGCAATCTTGCTGTACATACTTGTAATTGAATTTCTATAATTCACATTGTGAATAAAATAACTGAATAGTTTCCAGCTGTCACACAAGAATCCTTCATTAGTTAGAGTAAATACAAGACAACTGCATAGAGAGTCTTCTATCTGTAATTATTTTGATGTTGCGAGGTCACAGGGGGCATTTTATTTTCTGTCTGATGATTGAATTCCTGCCTCTCTCCTGTGCTGAGTTGTATTTTGGTGCGTGACCACAGGCTTTGTGGTTTTCCAAACCTCATGGGACCAATTCCCATTATTTACTTGACTGTGACCCCGTATCATGACCCCTCAAGTCTCTCATTCTCCAGAAGCCTACTTTCAAATTGCCCATCTAATGGTAACCTGCATTTTTACTGAACTGTAATGAATGTTCCAATTACACTGAAGGTGATAGAGGCGATTTTCCTATGATAGAAGGGGTGATTGGATCTCCCACACCCCATTTCACTATTTCTCTGCTCTTCAGGCATTCCCACAGACCTGTGGTCACCAGTAGCTGCTGGGAGTCTCCACTTGGGGTAATGCACCCTCTCAGTGCACTGCCAAGCCGTGCACCAATGAGGTGACTACAAAATTAAGTGCTTGAAATAAATTAATTCATTCTGGCAGAAATGTGTCAAATGACCTTTCCGCTGCTCATTACACATGGTGCACATTACACCAGAGAAATGCTCCTGTTGTCTGAGCTCCTTTGTTTCCCCCCTCCTCTCTGCCTTGTCAAAGGGGAATGGTAATTAATTGAAATCATTTCCATGTGTAAGGTTGTGTAGATCCCTCCTCAAGGTGTGTCAATGGGTCGATAGATATTTGGAGTGTATAGCGGAGTCAGGTGATAAGAACTTCAGTCATACTGTGCTAAATGACTGCCAAAGCTCCATAAAACCAATTCAAGGGCAGAGGAGTTTGAGAGCAGGAAGTAACAGAGAGAGGGGAGGAGGGGCATTGTCCCCAGCGGACACTATTCTGAGAGCGGTGAAGGTGGCCACTATCCACAGAAACTGAAATGTTTTGGATCACTCAAGGCTGGGCACATTTTTCATTTTCCACCCTTTTTCCCCCCATCTGATTAAAAGGTTGTTTGTGAGACCTGAACAGTCTCCTGCTCGACTGAATGAGGGGCATTTCACCCAGCTCTGTGCACAAGAGAGGCGAGCTTATCCTAATGCAGAGGCTGTCTGTCTGCTTGCCAAGGAGAGATGTGGCTTTAAGAGGCCCATACATGGTGTTGATTAGTTTTACTGAGCGGGTATGCAGAGACCAATAAATTAAATATGAATAAATTAAAAATGTACTCTAGCAGAAAATTGCTTGGAAAACAACCACCTCCCATTAAAATACGTATAGTAATGCCTTTTATATGAAGTAACTCAGGATTAGATATCACTGTAAATTAACACGCCATCGAACCGTAGTCAAGAACTTTTCACTTTAACAAGGAGTTATAAAAGAGGTATTTACTCCAGTGTGTTCAGTAATTAATTTGATATTCAAATGAGCTTACAGTGTGTATTATAATTGCAAATATCCCAAATAAGAGTAGTTTTAAAAAGGGGTACTGTCAACAAAGATTGATGAGGCTTGCTTTGAAATTGCCATCTGTTGCAAATGTTTACATGAGGTGGGGTATAAAATCAGCATCATGGTTTCCTCCTGCCATTTTAGCCATATGTGCGTGTGTGTGTGGGGGGGGGGGGGCACATCTCCACACACAACGCAAACATTGAAGGGGATCAGGAACATCAGCATGTGTGATGAGCTCCCACAGATAACGTCTCCACAACATTTCCATGACATTGTTGCTGTGTTACCTCATTACCACAATGTCACAGCAGCAGTGTGAGGATGTTATGTTTGGGGTGAGGGTAGAGGGGTGGGGTGGGAGGTTCAGCTGCAGGTATCGGGCCTCTGCAGATGAGCTGATTAATTAAAGGGAGCTCTATTAAGGTTATTGAGATGCACCCCCCTCCTCTCTTGTAGCAGCCCCCTCCACGCTCCTCAGTGGATAAAGGTGGATGGAGCCGGGGGGGAGCATCCTTGCCTCCTTTGACATTAGCCCGTGTGCACCCACTTCACACGCCCCGCGACTCTCGCCACAAGTGCCTCTCTGCACCCCACCTTTGCAGGAGTGACACTCTCTTCAGGCTCCAAAATGGGGCTGCAGAGTTTTAATCCCTCTAGCCCGTCAACCCACCCACCCTTACTTCCATCTGTCATGAGCACTGCTGGAGGAAAAGGGGGGAGGGTTTAGGGGGGGCAGGGGGCGCATCCCTTGTTCCATCCCGACGAATTTTCTAATTTCCTTTGCCTCCATGCTTTGTCCCAAATTCACGCCCCTAACCTATCCACCATACAACCTCCCTCGTTCTGTCCCCCCCTCCCCTCCCACCTCTTTTCTCTGTTGTTTGGGCCAAAAGAGGAAAAAGTAAAACTGGAGGCTTCTGTTGGCTTACGTTGTTTTAACATCTGAACCTACAGTCATCATATATGAAGACACAGATTCTTCTATATTTTCTTGATGTGTTTCAGTCTCTTAAAATTTGTTCCTTGAAGCATGTACAAGCACACCTGTAATCTGCTGTATGTCATATCCTGCTTGCACAAATCAATTTAGAGATTTTTAATTTCTGTTTTCTTTCCCTATGATTAATCAAGACAATGACGACCAGATGCTTAAATCCCATCTCCTCTTCTGACAAAAATGTGTCATACAGGAGGTTGTCTAAACAGACTTCCAGCATGCTAGTATAAAGGGAAAAGAGGTGTAACTAACAAATTACTCGTGTGTTTTTCTTATTTCTCAAATTATCTATCAACAAAATCACATTTTGTGAAGAAGACAGCAACCAACAATAAGCATGTCTTTACCATTTACTTTGTTTGAATGGACCATCAAGACATAACTATACAACATATTAATTAGTGATACATTACATGGACATCACAGTTTTAATGGGCAGTGACTCAAGCAATCAATTCTAATTACACATCTTCATGCACCAAAATAGGTAGTGAGCTTTAAGGGCAGCAGTCAGATTAACTCCAGGAAATGAATTCAGCAACTTACTACAGCTCCATCTGCTGTTTATACCAGCCTGAGTAAACCAAAAGTATACGGTATGTCAATAATGTTGCAGTAATGTTGCAGTCTCTTTGGCACGCAGCTTGAATCAAAGTCACTTCACGTGCCATTTGTTCATTGTCATAAACTGTTCTGCTTTATTAAAAATAAATCAAACAAAAGACAGCAAAAAAACTGTTTAGCATATCTTAAGAAACATCACCTGAGATCAGTATGTCAACCTGGACAGAATTTGATCAAGTTTAGCATACTGTGTCCACACTTTTAAGACAATTACTTTTTCCCAGCAATGCAGAAGTACCTTTTGAATACAGATTCAACAAATGCACACTACATTTACACATACACACTAAAACACAAAGCCTATGCATGAACACGGAGCCCCATTGTTGGCACTCATTCACTTCAAGATGCAAATGGGCGGATTTGAAATTCAGCCTCTGTGTGTTATGCTTGGCTACTTTAATGTTGTATCTATGCTGGGGATTATTCTCTGTACAGCGGAAAAACCTGTGCTTGAATGGCAGTGCCCTCAAAGTAGCTCCTACTGCTTTCAATGGCCTCCAAACGAGATTAGACCCGTGGCTGCCCTCAGTCCCAATCCTCTGCATTCAGATGGAGCGTAACCAGCCTGTGTGACAGTCTTTCTGTTTTGACACTGAGTGGGTGCAGTCACTGCATATAGGGCGTTTTGGAATTGAGAGGTCAGGACAGAAAAAAGAAAATCCCTATTGCTAACTTTGGTGTTGTGAATGATATGCAGTAAAATATCCTGTACTCGTTATGACTTTAGCATGTAATTATAAAACAATTTTATTGAAAATAAAATTTGCAGAATCATTGTGCAACAGTTTTGTGTTTTATATTTGGCACATTTTAAGTCTTAAAAATATAAACACACACACACACACACACACACATATACACACACACACACACATTTATACAGACATACTGTATACCCTATATATTTAAATATCCACTGGCTTCTGTTACTGATTTAAAGATAACATCAAGTTGTAATCACACATTTCTGACATACTGTCTATTTGGATGTTGAAAAGATTATCTGACCAGATTATTATAGCACTTGACATTCTCAAACAGTTGGCTGTGTAACAGTAAGCATTTGTCCTGCAGTTTTGCCCCCATCCGGGTCCCTTTGGCACGAAGCACTGCTGAGGTTGGACCCTCAGCTACTGGTGTAGGACTTCTTGTACTATTTTCACGCCTGCACATAAGGCCAATTTATTTGACACTGCTGCCACTGCTTAGTCTCTGGTCATCACCATAAAGTTTGAACTAATCACAGTAGTTTCATTCACATCACTGCTAAATCACAGAATTACATAAAATAACCAGAATCACATTAAATAAATTGTATATCAAATAAAGTTTTTCTCTCTTATGTACTCACTCTCTTTTGTCCACTATTTGTGTGTTCCCTCTCACTCTTTCCCAAGTCACAAGGCTTGTTTTTTTACTTTTATTCTGAAGTGTTATTAGTCTTAGAGCCGGATGGTGGTTTGCGGGGGCCAGTCCTACTTTTACTGCAGGTAGAAGGTTTCTGGTCATCCACCTTACTGAGGTCTGAGCCTGATTTCTGTCCAGTACTGACGTCCTTCTTGTCCCGAGGCCTGCGCTGCTTTGCACTCAGCTGTGTGGAGGGTTTCACACCAGCATGAGACTGAAGGGATAAGATTCATATTCATCTTACATAACAGAATTAACATTCATTTAAAAACATCTGCATGGCTACACATTTAATCCCATCTTCTGTAATAGGTAAATCTGGCACCATCTAGTGGTGATTGGATGTGAAAAACAGTTTGTATATGAAAGCATAAAGGCAATTTGTTTAAAAGCCAAAATAAACAGCAGTAGCTTTTTTGTAGTTTGAAAAACTTTATATATTTTAAAACTACAAATAAAAGAATACTTTAAAGTTGAACTCAAAAGACCAAGTTATAGGAGGTTAACAAACCTGTGTGTTGGTCGGATGAGGCAGTCTTGGGGTTTCAGAGCCATTTTTGCACTTGTCCTGCTGGAGGCTGCCACCACTCTCTTTAGTCTGCATTCCAAGATACAAGGATAAGATGAGATGAGGGATCAATACCAAGATTCCATGATCATACATAAAAGATAAGGGCTGACCTATAGAAGGGTAGTTTACTTAATAGAAAATTTCTGATTAGTTGTTTGTTTAACCGGTCCCTTGAACAATATGATATTCACAATCATAATAATTAATTGATATTGACATGATATCTACAAATTCTAAACTCGTAAAAATGCAGTAACTTAACTACAAAATACGTGTGTATGTGTAATTGCTTAATGTAAAACCATGTGCAGCTTTAGGGAGGCCGGGAGTTTGAAGTACCTAACCATAAAGTACTTTTGCAAAAGGTTAGTGTGGTTTATTCAAGACCAGTTATGTTGTTTACCCATGTGAGCTCTATAAGTTGGTGAAAATTATATATAACGATTATGAATAATGACCAAAAAGTTCAAAAACTTTGTTGTACGTGCTGAGTTATCTACTTAATTAGTCTTAGTTAAAAACAAGATAATTAACATACAGGGTAAGCAGATGTAACAGCACTTAAATAGATAAGGAGAGACATGACATCTTTTTAATTATTTAGGAGCTCTGAGTAAGAAAACACAGAGGCAGGGGAGGTCAAAGTGATGTACAGCTGTGCTAAACACACATACAGTACCGGCTTGGTGGACGTGGCAGGTGTGCAGACGCTGCTGTCTCTCTCAGGGCTGAGCTTAGTGTAGTTCCTACAGTTGTTGTCGGTTTCTGTTGAAGTTGCCCTAGGGACCGTGAATGGGTGCAGTGTGTCCTCAGAAGAGGACTCCTCCGGAGTCCGTGTCCCTTTTTTAAATAACATCAACATCAAGTAACCTCACGCGGCTTTGGTTTACCTCTCTCCAGTCATAGCAACAATAAAAAGTTGTTACCAGTTAACTCTTACTGCTGAAATTAAATCAACCAACAGGAGATAATCCACTTCATCCATTATTTTCATATACCAGTACACTGTGTCGTGCATTATCACTTTGCACAATGTTGTTTATTCAAATTATCAAATCATGACCTGGATTAAGTTAAATGTTCATCACTGTCTTACTCTCTTCCTGTTCCAGGTGGTGACGCATCATCTCCAACACATTGGGCGGTATAGCAGGCAAATTAGTGTCACCCTGTTGGACAAAGCAACTCATAAGAGCTCCTTCTTGTGACTCATTTGGTAAAGTTTCTGAATGCAAATGGGAAAAATCTGTGCCATACTGTAATCCAGGGGTTTTCTCGTAGCTGATTAGCAGACATGCGGTATGCAGGGTCCACCTTCAGAAGGCAAGTCAATAGATTTTTTGCTGTTGAGACAGACTCAAGCCAATCGGTGAGTTTGTTTGTGACAATCTGAACAGTAACACCTGTACTGCTTGTCAATGAAAATAATATATTCCTTCACTCCACAAACTACTTTTCATTTTTTGCAGGATTACATTTATTATTTATTTATGATTAAGTGTCACCTGCATCACTGACTGTGGCCCAGATTGGTTGAGTAAATTTGACTTCTTTGTTCATAATCTCCTGAAGTAGGTTTGCCTTTGTTTTGGACACAAATGGAGGCTCCCCACACAGCCTACAGGGACACACAGCTCAGACACATGTACACATGTACACAGTATGAATGTATGTATGTATAGTATGTGTGTGTCTACTTACAACATATACATAACGACTCCTATGCTCCACACATCACACCACTCGCTGTAACCATGACCGCTCATCACTTCAGGTGCTGAAATTCACACATACACATAAATTTATGGCTTTCTTTGTCTGAAAAACGGAAATTTGAAACTAGTTTTTAACCACAAGTTGCGCTGCTTGAGCATCATTTCAATAAGCAAATCCCTTATTGTTTGGATTATGTTTTATCAGCACACTGCAAGCACAGGAGCCATGTGAGACACAGGGTGATGGATATCCACTGCTTTTGGCAATAATGAGCCATAAAAAGCAGCAATACACAAACAGAAGTGGAGGAGCAGAAGAAGAGGAGTGCAAGCCTGAAACAATTCAAGTTTCCCAAAATTTAGGTTAAAAGTTATGATGTAGGTATATGCAACAACTTTTCAGAATGCAATTCCCAAAGTAAAAATGTTTCTATTCAGTGTTTCTTACCAAACACATTGAGTGTATCCTTGGAGCCTAACAAATGGGTTGAATGCATTCCTGTTCTCATAGATCGACCACAAAGCCAATTGTTGTTTATATCCTTGTCAATATTGGATAGCAGTCTTCTTTGTCTCTGCATTTTCCTGCAGATTGCACCATTTTTTGGCACATTACCTCCACCAACTGTCTATTAGTGGAACTGCATGAAACCAAAGGATGTCATATTGTGGCTTGCATTCACTTTTCACTCTTGCTCCATTGCATCCTTATTGCTCAAAAACTCAATATTGTACCTTTACATAATAATAAGTATAATTATGAAATATACCTAATACATTCCACACGCAAAAATAGAATTACGCTAACTGCTTACAAACTTAAAGGTTCAGTGTGTAAGTTTTAGTGGCATCTAATGGTGAGGGTTGCAAATTGCAACCAGCGGCTCACAGTGCATTCACATGCCCCTCGGTTGGTCCCATTTCCCGAGTTGAGAAGTGGATCTTCCGACTTCGGTGTGTTCATGTGCTCTTAAGGTGGAAAGTGGAATCAACATGGACGCTACTACAAAGATTTCTTGGATTAGCATCATCAGAACATATAAAGCACATAAACAGCAGACGTCTAGTTCACTCTACATGGACAGCAAACTAACCATTATAACCATATTACAAATTACATGTTTGCAAAATATGTATATGTAATACGTAATTTTGCACAAATCAAAGTTACTTCCTTATGTCCCATGTACAGTTTATTTCTCTTTTTGCAATAAAGATTTAAGAAGGAAAATAAGATTCTGATTATTCCAACACCACATGAATACACCATCAGTCACCTTTCAAACCTCTTTTTCCAAGTGTCCAGGAGAAGCTTCAGTGGCCAACATGCTCTGTCGGCTCTTGTGCAAAATAATATGTGTGGTCCTCTATTTGTCCAAATATCTCTTCTTTTCTTACTTCTAATAAACCAGTCGACTACTACTACTACTACTACTAATGTTACTTGTTTTTGTTCTTCTTCTTCTTCTTCTTTGTACATATTCAATGTAGTGTCAAAACGCACTCTGTAGACTTTTGTCCATTTAGGCTACTGTACAAACATGGCAACGCAACATGGCGGCATCCACATAAGAGGACCCGCGGTTTACGTAGATAGACATGGCTCCTTCTAAGTTAATAAAAACATAATGATTTATTATGTAAGGTCACCACTGAAAACATAATTATGGATATTATATTGCATTTCAGTAAATAGATCCTCCTAAATAGCGCACACTGGACCTTTCAAATCGCTATGTATACAATTTACAAATGTCAGATGGCAAGACATGCTGCTACTACACTTCTGTGGCCTACTAGCATGCAGTAGGAGATACAGGTGTCATACCCATATAGATAAGAGTCCCACAGGCCTCCGTCATTATGTTCTCAATCCCTACACCACCTGTCTGCACCGATAATCCAAAGTCTGTCACCTAGGAGAATAGCAGTTAAGAAAAAAGGTGTTATAAATAAACATGATTTAGATGCTATGACAGAACCCATATTAAAGTCTTTGTTAAAGGGGCTTTAGTCAGGAAAAAAAGGGTAGAGCTTGAGGACAAACAATGATACTTGACGATTAACATGAATAGCAGCATAGCTGTTAAGGCTGTACAGGTCCACATATTTGCAAAAGGGTATCACATTATCACAAAAGCAAAAAAAAACATCCAGAAGACTAACTACTGTCATTTATGCTGTGCCATGATAACACTTTCTTAAAACAAGTAGGCGTGATCGCGTACATGCGTATGTGCGTGCGTGCGTGCGTGCGTGCGTGCGTGCGTGCGTGCGTGCGTGCGTGTGAGACAAAAAGAGAAAAACAGAGAGACAGGGACGTTTATTCTGTGGTCTACAGTTGCTCTGGTATGTGCTTCGGCTGGCTCGTTGTCAATGCACACAACATGCTGTGTCTCAGCTGGTAATTTGTTTAAAGGTACAGTTGATTCTCTCTTTGAAAAGGTGAACTATAAAGGAAGACCAGAGAGAGTCTGTCATAATGAGGTAGTATGTAAAGCCTTTTACTAAATATAGAAGAGATAATGGGCGAGAAAAAAAGTGCCCATCAGAGGCTTGTCCTCGACAGAGAATGGATAAGAAGCGGTGATCGAAAGTTTCACAGTTTGTGTCACCATCTTACCTTGATATTGATCCTGCTATTATCATCCTCATTGGGAGAATTTTTCACAAGAATGTTCTCCAGTTTCAAGTCCCGGTGCACTATGTCTATAAGATGTGAGGAGGAAAAGGATGCAGTTTTAACATGGATGTAATTTACATTTAAATTTACACTATTAGTTGATGTAATCAATATTATTTAAGTATTATTATACTAAGAATGTCTCAAATGGGTGAAAAGGGGGTTGCTCATTGTTGATGAAACCACTAACAATAACACACAGTTTTCGGTTTTATGGCCTACAGTTTCACTCTCATCGCTCTCCTCCACCTTGTTCCCAGCCCCGGCCCCTAGCAGACTGCTGTTTTCAGCAAAAAAGCTCTGATAAACCCACTTTACACTAAGTACCAAACTGCAGACAGACACAGTTGTCAACTATCTGGTTAAACATTAGGATGTAGGAAAGATAAGGAGCCAGATATTTGGTGTTTCAAGTTGGTGGAGACCAAAACCGAGCTTAAAAGAGAATGAATATTGGATTCATATCTGAAACACGACTCCAAAATGCTAATATTGCTGTCACAGAGTCACACAGGACAGGACTAAATCTGAGCCGACCAACAAAACTAAAATCAAACTGAACACTACTCAGCTAACAGCTTAATGTACAGGTTTTGGCTGCTTGTGAAAGACAGATAGCCATTGTTTGATTGGGGTATTGCAAGTTCCCAGTATCATATATATATGATCTGGCTCTCATCCCTGGTTAACATGAAAACAACATGAGAAACAGTGGAAGTCAGTGGAAGACCTGAACAAATTGCACAACATTGCCACCACCACTTCTCGCTCCACATTCATCTACTGAAGGTAAACACTAAACTTTGTGTCCCCTGATGAAGTAACTTTGTCTTTGTTGATCTTTTTGGCAAATCACTACAGTGATTCGCTCGTGTCCCATACTAAATGAATGGAGGTGAACTTCGCGTTAGTCTTTACCGTCAGACCCCCAGGCTGTGCTCTTTCTCCCCACGTCACAGTGTAAACAATAGCAGGCCCCATTAAAATACCTGCAACCTTTTTTTTGTTTTGTTTTGTTTGTTTGTTGGTCCTTGTCCAGCTTAACCAACTCAGTTCATTTTAATTTTTAAGAAAACTGAAGAAATACATTTAACATATTTCTTTATATTCATAATTTATTTTATGTTAAATATTTACCTGTTGGCTTTTATTCTGAGTGACTGACAATGGGACTATTATATTCAACATAATATAATAAAATAATATTTAATATAAAATTGTTTAAACTGATAAGTATGTGTGTATATTTGTATGTTATATTGGGGTGCCATGATAAAAATGTAATTTGAAGGGGTGCCACAGTCTCAAAGCATTTTACTCAGGCACTGGCACTGCACCACGGCTGCCCACTACTCCTAAAGAGTTTGGTCAGATCAGCACAAAGATCAGACAAAATTCCCCATGTGGATTTATAAAGACTTCAGCAGTTTCATGGATTTGGCCAGTGGAACATGCCCACGTACTGAAAAGTTCCCTGACACAAAATATCGCAAAACATGGCATCCTAAATCTGCTGAAAATAAACGTATTTTTTGTGTTCAACATATGTATTTTGGTTTCTTGTCTTAAATAATATGACAAAAAACGGAGTCAGTGTACAGAGATGAGCGTACAACATGATTTGTTATTGTCAGTCACTAGAATAAACTATTTCTTGCACACAGTGATCTATTTACCTTGCTTACAGCAGGCCAGGCTGAAGGGCCTCGTTAACAAAACTTGGTGGAAAGAGAAGGCAGGAGTATAAAAAATACAATTTGCCCTAGGCAGTCCTTTTCACTACACTGTTTGAAGCAACCAATTATGAAACGCAACAGTGTTGATGGTGTGTAAAAGGGTAAGTTGGACCAACTGGTGTGCAGAAAACAAACACATGAAAATGTTCTCTCTTTCCTTCATCCATTTAAGATGTGTTCTGTTCAATAATTTCTGTTTTTCAACTGCTTGCTGGCAGCTGAACTCTCAATTTTATATTCATGAATGCCTTTATTTAATCATTAGGCTATACATGCTGTAAACAACAATTACCCATTTCAAAATACACTAATTTGTTTTGTGCTTATTTTGGTTATTTAATAAAACATTTTGTGCATTATGTTTAAGTAATCATCACTCTGGTAACTCACTGAGAAATCATGCAATCTCATAAAACAATTGGTTCTGCAGTTTAATAGTTAGACTTCATGAATATGTTAATGTTCAGCATGTGTTAGCATTAAAGTTCAATGTACATTCTAAATGTACGATGTTGTTACTAGCATGTGTTAGCATTAAGCTCAACGTGCATGATAAATGTAACATATTGTAACTAGCATGTGTTAGCATTAAGTTCAACATACATGCTAAGGACAACAAACTTGATAATCCGAGAAACCCAGAACAAATGTAAACTGAGGGACTTTAATGATTGGTCATTTGACAAAATGGGTTCTGGCTACCTCATTAGTATAATTGGTCTTTATAGAGGTGATGAAAACCAGCGCAGAGGGACTTTCCATGTGAAAACACACCTATTAAACAGTATTGCTCCCTAGCTTGTTGTAAATTAGTCATTAGCCACATGTAATGATGCCTCATTGCCAGCCAATGCCCTAAATTACCTCTAACCACAGATTTCACCATTAGAATGGGAAACGGCATTTCTGAATAAAACAAATAGATTTAATTAAAAATGTTTATTATGTTTGGTTTTTTTCCTGGGATTTATTTATTATTTATCTTTTATCCAAATGAGCCACACATTTATACTGATTGAAAGCCATTATGGCAAGAAATTTGAGGGCAGCACAGTTTGAGTATGATAATAGCGCTATGGAACAACTTATCAGAAGCACACTTCATTCACAAGAGTCTGATTTGGCCTTAGGCATTTTCCTAATTCCACCTGTATTTAAAATATAAAATCCCCTAGCATAATCCAATACTACTTGTTCAATACTAGAGTGTAATTAGGGTAAGTAATATTAAGTATATTAAGTAACATAACAATATGAATAGCATTGTTTCACTTGTCTAATGCAGTGGTAACTACACCTGGACTATCAGTGATTTCAGAGTCTATCTACAGCACTGCAGCAAGGTGAGGACTCCAATCACTGGAGGCTATCAAAGGCTACATTTTCAGCTTGTCTTAAGATGATTTTTATGCTGTCAAAATGTCAGTCTGTAGAAGAACATTACCTCTTTTGTGAAGGTAGACAACGGCGTCAGCTAAGCTACAGATGATATGCCTTGTCTCGTCCTCTGTAAAGAACTTTTTCCGCTGCAGCAGCTGCTTCAGTTCACCTCCAACACACAGCTCAGTAACCAAATAAGTCGTCTGTAAACAAGCAGAGGAAATGCATCTAAGCATACAGTCAATTTGTGTGTGCTTATCACTAACATTCATGCAGAGACACACAATAATAGGAGAATATGATACGTTGCAATCAGAGTAACCCACTCTCTTAATTAGGCTTATTTTAAGTTTGTAACTTAAAGGACAGCAATGCTCACCCTAGCCGTGTCGTACACTTCCTGGAGTTGTATTATGTGCGCATGATTCACTTGTTTGAGAATGTTTATTTCATGCCCCAGCATCTTGACTTTCCAACTTCCTGCCTGAAGTGACAGAAAGTCAAATCATATCTTATGGAGTTTCTGAGTGGTTATGGCCATTTGTTTCTCTCCAAACATTAAACACTCTTATTAGTGCAACTTTTTTAAATCACATTTTAAAAAACAGGCTTTCCAAGAGGGATGCCAAATGTACTTACCGCTGGTCTGCAAACCTCCTTAATAGCCCATTTTGTCTGTGTCTGAATGTGAGTAGCCTCATAAACAACTCCAAAGCTGCCTTGACCCAGTTTCCTTCCAAATTCATATATTTCCTGTGGGGATAAGAAAGAAAACATGAATACATTTGTAATCTACACCTGCTCACTGTCAGTCAGAGACGGCAGAGGATTTCCCTTAAGCTCATGTTTAAGACTTTAGGGTGATTTCACTATTTTGGAACACAAAAACATTATGTTTTAGCTCAAGAGATGAATCCTGAAGTACATCCTAATTTCAAGCTCTCTGGGGGGAAAAACGGAAAGTTTTTGGGTCTCTGGAGGTGCACAATATAGTATTTCTAATCAAGTTACAAATGATTAAGTTGCTGCTGCAGTTCGTTCAATCTCAGGTCTAATTAACTTGATCATTATCTGTGTGATGCAAGGCTGAGCACTGGCTGCTTCGGATTTGGCAAAGGGAGCAGTCAAATTCCCCAACGAAGGGGGGCTATACAGCAGCAAAGTGAAGTTTGGTCCTCTTCTAGTGTAGACAGAGTGTACTACACAGGTCAGCAGTGAGTATATGTGGCTTCTTCAGTGATGGCCCCATAGCACAACACAGGACTATAGTGGAATTGTGTATAGAAGCTCTCCATACCCTGAGGTCAGCATCATCTTCCAGGCGTATTAAAGGCACATTCCTCTCGAATGTGTCCCTGCTGGTCCGCGGGGACACCATGCTCATGCCTGACCAACAAACATCTGCTTGTGCCATCTAGAGAAGGAGAGGGCAGTCATTTTCGCTCTGAAGTTCCTTGTCATGCCATTGGATAATAGGGCTGTCCATGACAAAAGAAATTCTCAGCTGACAAATAATTACTGCATTTCTTTGACAAATTGATTAGTTATTTTAATAGAAAAAGCAGTGAAATTATATTTCCAATATTGTGATTATTGCAGAGAAATGCAGTCATGACTAACTGTTTCAGCACTGAGAGGATAACATTTATTGTACCAAATGAACAGCATTGTTTCCAATTTGCCAATATCTGAAATATATATAAATATATAATATAATACTGTCTCATACCAGCAATCATCACTGGTAGTTTCAAAAAAGCATTAAGAAATTAACAAAAATGTTTAATTGAAGCCTATTTTACCAGTAATTTAGGCTGGGCAATTAAATAATAAATAGAATTAACGCAATATAATTTTCCTCAGTGACAATATAACAAATATTCAATAAATGTTTGATTTAATTCATTTCAATCACAAACAAATTAGCACTTAATTTTTAGATATTTATTTTGTTGAGAGAACTGAAAAAAGATTTTACTTACTTTTTCCCATGCACATTTGTTGAAAAAAGATTTTATTATAATTGTTATAATGTTCTACCTCAGATTTGTGATTCACTGTTTGGTATCAAGTGTTTGTCATGTTCTGACCATAAAGAAAAGTGAAAAACCACGATTAACTATCTGGTTTCTTAACCTTTCACACAGGAGCAAAAATCAGCCTTTCAACTTATAAGAAATAATGATTTGACGTTTATCGTGATAATTATCGATATCAAATGATCTGAAACTTTTATCGTGATAACATTTTTGGCCATATCGCCAAGCCCTACCAGCTGTATTTTTAAGGTAGCTCGTGAAGTTAATCCAAGACATCTACACTTTAAGAAGTGGTGCACAGAATCACTGAATCAATCAACTTTATTTGTCACATGTACTCATATAAAGGTACAATAGTACACAGTGAAATGATCTTTAACTTTAACTCTGTCTGAGCACATATTAACTTTAAGCACAATTTACCCAGCTTGAAAAACAAAGTCTAAAGCCAAATTAAATGTAAAGCAGTTATCAAGTCCTGACTGGGAGCGATGAAGTGGATCCACCACATGCACAGCAATTAATTATTAACAAGGAAGCAGTGTCTTTAACCTCTTCACTCTGATGCATTATTTCAGCACTGACAGAGCTCTCATAGCAGGCCTGTCTTTCCCATTACCTCCTGTCTATTTTCCAATCAAAACGATTGTGACAGCCTCTGGAAATTCCAATCAGCTCAATCACAGCTCATTTGTGGAAGACAGAGGGATGTGATGAGTGTATCATCACTAGGGACTTGAAGTGACCAGAGGAGGGTCTTGTGCACCTCGGGTGTCTCCAAGACAGAGGTGTCCTTAACTCCAGATCCCCGATGAAAAGGAAATTAGATATCAGGGTCAGGTCAGGGTGAGGAGTCTGTCCTGAAAAGGGTCACTAACAGACACAGGTCTTGAATTGCTTTAAGCCTGGGGTTATCTATCTGCAATCTCTAGCCCTGTGTTTCTAAAACTACAGATCAAACTACAGGTCACAACACAAAATAGATTACTAACTTCTTTTATTTTGTAGTTAATACATTTTATACTGCAGCTTGCACCGACCCACAAATCCAAATTTACAACTTGGGAGGGCTAGAGGCGGAACATTAACCCAGAAATTATCTCTCATAATTACTGCATTTGAATCCTGATCAATACACATGTACTGCACACAGTACCTCTGCATCTACTGTCAGGTTAAAAAACATCTAACCCACCAGTAAGAAACCAAGACTTCAACGGACTGTAACTAGGCAGGAGGTTCCTGCTATTCCTCCCCACCACTCTTCGGTGGAGTTGACACAAACAACACTCAGGAATCGCTAATGCAGTGACAAGGACACGGTGCGTTCCTGGCTTGCAACTTGCAAACATGGCCAATTGTGTTTGTTGCACAAGACCAAATTACTAGAAATAAATTTGGATTTGAACCTCTCAGCAGCGGTGGGTAGAAGGTGTGCCACCTGTTAACCTAAAAGGCCTTCCATTAAGGCTAAATTCCCTGTCCAGGTACATGTGAAATTTAAAAAAATCCTTAAAAGGCCAAGTGTAGACTGCTCATTCTCCTTTTTACTGACGTGGTTAAGTCAAGATTCAATACTTTATTGCCACTACAAGATAGGAATTTGGTTTGTTGGGCTCTCACAAAGCAAAAACAACAGGAACCCCAAATTACATACAGTGACCACCAAGTAATAATAATAATAAATAATAATAAATAATTTATATACACACACACACATATATATATATATATATATATATATATATATATATATATATATATATATATCAAACAGCAGCACAGAATTAACAATGGTCTTTGTTCACTCACAGACTTGCTGGAAGATGAGCAAACATCAGTACGCATCACAACCCCAAGGAGACACAGGCTCTGGTCCACCTTTTACATTGAGTTTGCCTCATCTCCAGTTTCAGCAGGAAGTAATTAGAGTCAACGGTTCATCACAAGTCAAGCCCATACTTGCCTCATCTCTCCATCATTCTGTCAGACAGCAATTTCTGTTTATTTACACTGCTGAGTGAATAAATGTATGTTGTGCCTAATGACTGGGAGTGAGGGGGATACTGTCAAAGAACCAAGTGCGCAAAATCAATGTCACTTTGGAACAAACAGAGCATAGATTTACAGATGATCCTGTGTAATTTTTCTTCCCTTAAACCTGCTTGTCTTTCATTAACTAAAGGTAACGTATATTTACTCTTTCTCTTACCCTTGATGTCAGTAAGTCTGCCACTATCCCCTAGAGGCTGCAATGTTATTCACATCTTTAAAACTGTTGAACAGAACGAACAGAATTCTGACAACATTATATAAATGGCAAATACTGTTGTTTACTGGCATATGCCGCTGGAACTTATCTACCCACTTGAAAGCGCACATGCAAGTAGGAAGTGGTATCTGTCAGTAGAACACAAATGATATGCCGTTTAGGGCTGAAATAATTTGTCGATTAGTCAACAAGTCGATTGAGATCTAATTAATTGACAATTTTCAATTTTTCTTTTCCCATCTGCAGTAAGGACACTGAGCTCTGCCTCCAAGCTCTAAAAATATCCACCTTTCTGCCTAACAAGTAATATTATGATTATTATTATAGTGTGATGTGTAATATTGAATATAAATTGAAGTGACCATTAATTCATTATTTGAGCAAACATTTTCTAGTTTCAGCTTTTTAAATGTGTGGACTATGTGCCTTTCTTTGGTTATATAATGCTTACTTGAACATCTTTGAATTGTTGTGGCCAAACAAGATATGACCCTGTTTAAGGCCCACAAGCTGAAACACACTGGTCTGACAATAAAGCATTTCATTATACTACAAGTGCTGAGGTTTGACCTTTTCAGACTTTTTCCCTGTCTATGTACCCTGGAAGTAGGTTGTTGTTGTAACCTGTGCCAAAAGAAAACCTGCTTTAGCTTCTACAAACAACATATGTATAAGATATCACCTTGGGCTTTTGACATTATATACATTAAATGTTTAACAGATTCATCATAAAAACAATCAACGGATGAATCAATGATGGAAATAATGTTTATATAGTGGCATTTGACAGTCGCACAACCGCAGTGTGCCAAACGTCAGCAGTAGTGTAGAAATGCTGCTAAAACCACAGTGTCAAAACAGGTACCACTTTTCAATCTGACCGTCAAGATATTAGACATTTCAATTTAGTACAGGGCCTTTAGAAGTTTTCTTTCTTTAATGGCATAACTAGATGAATAAATTAGGTTTAAGCTGCTCTCTAATGACGGTGCCTCAAGCAGCCGCTAAAATATAGCCTGAAAATCAAACAAAAACAGAATCTTACTAACTGCAATTAAAATGTTAACTGCTATCTGTTTTGCTTGAGCCCAAACATTACATTTTCCTCATGTGAAACTTAATCATTTATTGACAGCTGGGCTTTGATGACAAATGATAAACTTCACAGTCCTAATGAAGCGTGGAATTACATTACCTGATGAGGCAAGAAATTGCATGTTTAGAATGCAAATATAGAGCCCATCTAGTTCACTAAATTATGAGGTGAATCCTAATATTATGCGGAGAGATTATCAAAGCTTGTGGTCTAAATGTAATATACCCAGAGCACATCAACGTGAAGCCATTAAAGCATACAACACACTTACTAAAGAGCTGTGAATCTATACACTACCTGACAGCTGATGGACTGACAGAATAGGAGGCGCTTTAAGTTGGTTTTCCTACACTTAAAAAACAAGTAATGCATGTAGTGTCCCTATAAACAAATAATTTAAATGCCCCTCCAAGAAATTCCTTCTGTCTCCAATGGTCATGTTTGATAAGTGTCTATTGAGAAAACATGCTTTGCCAAAAGGAAGCAAAAGATCAAATTCTGCCATTTGCTCAGAGCACTCCACATGTTGCTTGGAGATAAGGGCCAACAAATTCAAATTTTCTCATTGGTTTAATCCTGGTTAAAGCTAATCTCTGCCCTTGCTGGGTTCAGCCTTGGGAAGCTGGGAGGGCAGACATCTAGAAAAATGTAGGCCATAGCAGAAACAAGAACGAATCAAATTCATTTCAATGTCAACCCGGAGAGACCTCAGCACACTCATATCGGGAATATACACAGATACCCACACCTTCAGTTATAAATCAATCATTGTCCAACTGCCAAGGTGATAACGTTGATGCTTTTCACTTTAACCAGTTAGAACAAAAGATGCAGGACAAGATAACCTTTATAGGCGCGACAGATTTGACAAATGATGACTGACTCAAATATGTAAAATTAGCACTTTTTTAAATCGTGGATGTTGCATTAAGAAGGTAACAGCTGTTGAACATTTTCAGATTACAAATGATTCAAACATATTAGCATAAACGACATCGCCTGCTTCAGCTTTACTAGCAGTAAGGTAGTTGAAATTAGTAAGTAAACTTAGCCTAGTTAAATATTAAGTTTTAAATATATAACATTATGGAAAAGGTATTTTCGTGGTTTGTAATGTTCCACATATTTTTGCATGGGGACTGGTTAGCCTTCAATTACCTCATATATCTTTGCCAAGTTAATTCTTTATCTTAACCCACAGTCTATGATCTTAACTAACTAACGTTAATTAAACATGAATCGCCCATAAGTTAACTAACACGAGTAAGCTAGCTTAATAATAGTAGAGATAAATTAGCTAATTAAAGCCAATTAAAAAGCCTGACATAACGTTATAATATAATACAGGATAGAGACAACTGCTACTCTGCCGTTCACTACAAAGTAACCTTACGATAAACTAAAGTTAACGCTACGTTACTCTTGCTAAAAACGTGAAATTGCGGAAAAACTCAAGAGTTTTTTAGTTTATTGTAGCATTCCCCATGGCACACGTTGTCATGGCAACGAAACATAAAGTTGAACAAACGTTTTTCTCTTGACAAGATAATAACGGGCTAAAAAAGGTCTAACGTTATAACGATAGACATATGAATGCACCTTGTGCACAATGTGGTTGTGGCTGCTGTTCGAAAATTCAACAAAAGTTTCTTACCTCTTAGAGCAGATCATTTTCATTCTGCAGGTTGGTCTTCACCTTTCCGCAAAAAAAAAAACTTTTCCGATGGCTAGGGAAATCGAAGAGGGACAAACTTCCACTGAATGATGAACAGGGTTTCTCCTAATTCAGCAGCCTGTAGCGCCCGCCCCAGGTGGCCTGTGTCGACCAACGTAAAAAGACTTTCCGTACACAGGACCTGAATTTCTACCTTGCACAATAATCTTGAGTTATGTTATATATTAAGCGAATGGGGAACCAGTTTTTCCTGGTGGCACCCTGGAATATTCTTGGGCCTTAGTCTCCATCTAGTGGAGGGTTCTTTCTGAGCAGTTGATGTTGAGTCTCTTATTGCAAACGGTTGTCTGTTCATAAGTAACATAATCATAACCTTAGAGACTCAATACTTTGTAGTGTTACAGTGTGCAGTTTATTAACATTACCAATTAAATATACAGAAAATATGATTGTTAATATATTAATCATTTTTGGGAAACTAAATGACATTATAAATGCAAGGTAAAGAATAAGTAGTGTGTTCAAGCAGTTTATTCATATGATTAAAACTGCTATGGGATCAAACTTTAACAAAAGTTTGATCCCGTAGTAATAGATGGTCCTGTCAAATATTTTGCCAGGACCATCTATTACTCAAAAATTTGCATGTGCACAGGACTTCAGTATGATCTCACCCAATACAAGCTTTTGTCTACAATTATCGTCTAAGATCATTTTTGCTCCAAACTCAGAAAAGCAGCCACTTTATTGCTACATTTATATTCTTTGGCTTTCATGTAGTTCTTTTAAATGTTGTTTATCATTCATTTTCTTGGATTTTGTTCAAATTTAACACAATATTTATTCTTACTCTTTATTTTTCTCTCCTGTTCCTGACAGTGTAGGAACAACTGAAAAAAATTTAACTGGAGCTTAAAACTTTAACCTTAACTTTTATTTGGGCCGCCTGAACTTTAATCTTGGCATAACATTTACTACACCCTGTCCTCTTCACTGGGTCTGCTGGATGCAGCTTCCCTGTTTTTCTCTACATTGGGAATTAAAGCATGTTGCATGCAGTGATTCAGCCACTAACTGCAAATTATTTATGTTTTAAACAATTACTCAGAAACCTGTGAGAAATACAAAATAACTGTAAACATAGCAAAAATGACATTGCTTGCTGGTAAGCCAAAATTATTACCAGGAGCATAGCACCTGTCATTAGGTAAAGTTAAAAGTTAAATTTTGTGCTTTAAAAAAAGATATCAAATTCTCTTTGTATCAAATAAAGTGAACACTTTAAACTTGAACTTTACTTACTTAAAAAGAACACTGAAATTTCAAACAAAAGGGTTCAGGGGTAAAAAGGATTTTCAAAACGTGAGATGTCATTCAATTTCAGCTAAAAATGACCTTTTGAAATTCTCAGTAGCACATGTCCACATATTTGCTGACCAATATAAAATGTCTGGAGTATCCAGACAAACAGTTTAGTTAGATCTCATTAGTAACTACTGATATCCTCAGAACATCCTCTTTCACTGTTTTAATTTTAATATTCTATTCTTTTTTAGGTTTATTAAGTTACATCTGTCCCGGGACTGCAGATGAAAAATTGTCTTTTGATAATTCCAGCGCATTTGCAGCAATAGTGTTAATTGTTGGTTTCCAATTTGGTATCAGCTGGGAAACAATTCCAGTCATGGAAGTCATGAAATGGTTTCAGTGAAGCGCAGTTAATGAAGGTTCCTCCAAGTGGTCTTCTTAACTGTTCTCTCTCTTGGGAATAGAAATGCACAACTTAGACTATTCATCCACTGTCTACATCCCTTAATAAAATAAAATTCCATATGTAGGTATGTTTGACCCCATTTCAATTTCCATAATCAGGAAAAGTGGATATAAAGCATTTAGGGATTACTTCACTGATTTACCCAGATAATTCACTTGGAGGAGCACTGAGGTTCCACTCCTAGAAGATACAGTGCGAGTCCAAAATATCTTTGACCCAGTGTGCTTAGGTCTACAAAGTTGACTGCAAAGTGACACAATACTTCATACAGAGATACTTCTTCTGATCCCAGTACAGTGTGTTGGAACGTAGTCCTTAACTCACAGCATACCACGTTGATCCTCACCCTGATAGGCCTTTACCATCATCTCAGGAATGGGACTCATTAGTTCATCAAAGTAAATCCCTCAGCTCGGCTTCATTCCCAGCAGACTACAGTCACTCACCCCTTACAGCTCTCCCCTCGGGCCTCTTTGATCTGCCAAAGGGTGCTTTTGGCATGGAGGAAGGACATTCGGTCAGTGATGCTGTACATCACCACAAATCCATCTGCCCAGTTTACATGGCTCATCCAGGATACATCTGCTCCACTCTGACATGGCAAAGGTGGATGTGAAGATCAAATTGCCACATTGTCTCATCAACCACAGAGGCAATGATAAGTTTAAACATAGGATACTTCAAAGGATACCTCTTCTTTAACCTTCTGATCAGAAAAAATTGTAAAACATTTGCCAAAATAAACAAGAAGGGGGCCAAAAAGACAGCAAATGAGTCACAGAGTTCCTATCATGTGAGACTGCAGTGTTCAGCCAATAAAAGTCAAAACTTTGGTGGTAAGGAAAACCATGTGTGCTCGCTGTAAACATATTCCACTGTCATTTTAGTCCCAACACATTTCTTATTTTCCTGTAGTGTGCCCTCAGCTACAGGGTGTTATTATCAATACTTTCAAAACAAAACATAAATTAATAATATTTGATACATGTTGTACAACAACAACTCATCACCCAAAAGAATGCACATCCATGCGTTATTACAACATATCAGTCCCACCTGTATCAAACATTTACAAGTTTAAATATCTTCCATCAGTGGAAATCCTTTTGTGGTATAAAGAATCTGCAAAGTAAAAATAAGTTTGTCATAAAAACAAATCGAATGTTAACCGATGAGCATCAATACAAGAGGGGAGAGTTCAACACAGTGAATGAAAATGTACAAAGCTTTCTTAGAGAGAGGCAATGCAGCACAGCATGGTGCCAGTTTAGTCAATCTATGGAACAATGATTACTGTAATTACTGTGGTGCATGAGGGCGCAAACAAGCTAATTAATTTAGGCCAGAAGTGAAAAGGTTTGAAATGGTACACCCCTCTGCAAACAGTAATTCTATTACAGTCATTCATTCTGTAAGATAAACATTGAGTTATGGTAAAAATGTGCACGTCATTGATTTCAAACCCTTATGAAACTGACTGAAAAGGAGGTTCCCCTTCGAGGGAACTCGAACTGCGTCGGTGACGACACTATGGGAACGCCCCTGGGCGTGGCAGGGCTGAACTATGAATGAAACTACTCCAATCCTATTGGTGTTACTAGAACGGTAGTGTGTGACGGCATAACCGGAGGGGGTATATATGCACGCCGGCACATAAGACACATTAGCTTCTTTCTATTCAGCAGGCACTCTGGCTATGTTTGGAAGCTCCATTTTCCTACCTGACATCGAGACGAAGCAGCAGAAGATCATGTCAAAGCGATTCCGACAGTGTGTCTTCCCTTGTGAGCGTTCCATCACAGAAGGTGATACCCATGGGATGTGCGTCTCATGCCTGGGGATGTCGCATGCTCAGGCGGCTCTCAAGGGGGCTGCCTGCGACCATTGCGAGGCCCTGCCCCTGAGGGTGCTGAGGTCTCGAGCGGCTCTCTTCCTAGAGGATGGTCAGATCCGCTCCCCTCGTGGCACAGGCCCCGCTGAGGCGTCGCGGTGGCTCAGATTCTGGGGATCACAACGTGAGATCGCCGAGGGTGCCGGAACGGCTGAGGCCTTTTTCCGGTCCTTGTCCGCGGAATCCTCCTCCCCTCGTCCCCGATCGGGAGCCCGTTTCACGGTTTCTCCCACTCGAGGGGCGAGTCCGGAAAGGCTGACACGATCTGGCTCTGAGGAGCTAGATGTGCTTAGCATAGAGGAAACGGAACGTCATCAGCCCTCGCCAGGATACGAGGAGTTGTTGGAAGTGGTGACGCGGGCCGTGGCCAAGCTGCAACAGGCGGTGCAGCAGCCATCGGCAGGCAGCAAACTAGATGAGCTGTTTCTGCAACAAAGAGCGCCACCCCCGCGTCGGCCCCTACCATTTTTTCCGGATCTGCACAACGAGTTGTGTAGATCATGGAATAAACCCTTCTCTGCGCGGCTGTTTACGATGCCACGAGTAGAGGAGGCACTGGCTAGCTACCTCACTGGCTAGCCTCATCCCTCCGGACGCCGGCGCTCCCCACCAAGCCGTGTCGGATGACGTCCGATTTGGTGGGCAAGGCCTACATGGCAGCGGGTCGAGCTGGTGCCAGCCTACATACGATTTGCTGTCTTGCAGGCATACGAGGCCGATCTTCTTCGGGACTGTGACGTAGGGGGAGGTCCCTCTGAGGAGGACCTAACGGAGCTCCGTAGAGCGACGGACTTGGCTCTCCGTGTGACCAAGGAAACGGCCCGTTCCATCGGCCGATCCATGGCGGCTTTGGTGACTACGGAGCGCCATCTGTGGCTCAACCTAACAGGCATCCAGGGGAAGGAGAGGGCTTTTCTCCTGGATGCGCCCCTCTCGCCTTCTGGCCTGTTTGGCGAAGCAGTGGATGCAGATTCCAGCACGCCAAAACTCAGGGAGAGGCATTTGAGCGATATCTCCCCCGCCGGTCAGACTCCAGGACCGCGACGGCGGACGCAGCCTTCATCCAGCACCTACCGCCACAGCCAGAAGCAGAGCGTCGCTTCGCGGGATCCCCCTCAACCAACCTGGGACGCAAGACGGCGCTCTCGCCCACAGCCCCCCGGGAAGACGGATCTGAGGACCGTCATTCAGTCTCCCGGGGGAAGAGGTCCTGAGACCTCGAGTAGGGGGACCCACCACCACCCCCCGCCTCCCTTCCCCTGAGAGAGGCCGATCGAGGTCCCCTCTCTCATGGTGGCTCCAGCAACAGGCGTTGTTCCTCCCACCGCTTCAGCGCTCGGGATGCGCTAGCCGCCGGCAGGCCCTCGCCGAACTGTCCGCCCCGAGGGGCGGCAGCCGGAACACGACTGGGCTCACAAACCGTGGTTCACCGGCGAGCCTTCCCTGGCGGCCCTCCGCTTCATCATCAGTCACATCCAATCCTAGGATTGGTTTGTCACGATCGATCTACAAGACGCTTATTTCCACATCTCCATCCATCCCTCTCACAGGAAGTTCCTGAGGTTCGCCTTCGGGGGCACGGCTTAACAGTATCGGGTTCTTCCGTTCGGCCTAGCACTATCTCCCCGCACGTTCACCAAATGCATGGATGCAGCTCTGGCTCCGTTGAGGCTCCAGGGCATCCGCATACTGAACTACATCGACGACTGTCTCGTCCTGGCCCAGTCTCGAGAGTTAGCGGTTCGGCATCGAGATGTCGTCCTCGCCCACCTTCAGCGTTTGGGGCTGCGGCTCAACGCGAAGAAGAGCGTGCTGACACCCGCCCAACGGACTGCATTCCTAGGGGTGGTGTGGGACTCAACGACGATGCGGGCCCACCTGTCTCCCGCACGCATCGAGTCCATTTTATCCTCAGTGACCAAAGTGCAGTTAGGCCACGCCATCACTGTGAAACACTTTCAGAGGGTGTTGGGTCTTCTGGCAGCAGCGTCCAGTATAATACCTTCCGGACTACTGCACATGAGAGCCCCGCAGTGGTGGCTAAAATCCAAGGGATTCTCCCCGAGGGGAAATCCGCTCCGTCTGATACGGGTTACGAGCGGATGCTTTCGTTCCCTATCCGTATGGAGGAAGCCTTGGTTCCTGTCCCAAGGTCCTGTGTTGGGAGCAATCTGTCGCCGAACAATTATTTCAACAGACGCCTCACTCACGGGATGGGGCGCGGTCATGGACGACCGCTTCGCGAGAGGCTCCTGGGAGGAGCATCATTTCTCTTGGCACATAAATTGCCTGGAAATGTTGGCGGTTTTCAGAGCTCTGAGGAGTTTTCTGCCCGCTCTCCGCAGTCGCCACGTCCTTGTCAGGACCGACAATACGGCGGTGGTGGCCTATTTGAATCACCAGGGGGGTCTGCGCTCGCGCCCATTATGCAAACTGGCACATCGGATCCCTCTGTGGTCCCAGGAGAGACTGCTGTCCCTCAGAGCAATGTACATCCCTGGGACCCAGAATCAAGGAGCAGACCTGCTGTCGAGACAGGGATTGAGGCCCGGGGAATGGAGACTCCACCCCGAGGTGGTGGAGTTATTATGCGAAGAGTTTGGCCCAATAGACGTGGACTTGTTTGCGTCCCGAGAGACGGCACACTGTCCCCTGTGGTTCTCCCTATCACCCCCAGCCCCGCTAGGGCTGGATGCTATGGTACAGACGTGGCCGAGGCTGCGTCTGTATGCGTTTCCCCGAGTCGCTCTGCTCCCGGGGGTTCTGGAGCGAGTCCGCCAGGACGGCATCAGCCTACTAGTAGCCCCGATTTGGCCGGCACAAGTGTGGTTCTCGGATTTAATATCGCTCCTCGAGGGCCCGCCCTGGCAGGTCCCTCTGAGGAGAGACCTGCTGTCCCAGGTGGAGGGCCAGATCTTTCACCCGCACCCCGCCCTGTGGCAGCTATGGGTCTGGCCCCTGAGGGGGCGCTGTTCTTAGAGGCGGGTCTGACGACAGGAGCAGTCGAAATGCTGCTCAGCTCCAGAGCCCCGTCCACGAGAAGGATGTACGGCCTAAAGTGGAATGTGCTCACCACCTGGTGCAGAGAATGGGCGGTGGACCCAGTTACCTGCTCGGTAATTGTAATACTGGAGTTCCTCCAGCACCGTTTCTCCGCTGGCCTCTCCCCGTCCACACTCAAAGTATATGTGGCTGCCATTGCAGCATTCCACGCCCCTCTGAGTGATGGGCCCTTGGGGAGGCTTCCGCTGGTCGTGCGCTTCCTCCGTAGAGCCCGCAGGATGAGACCCGTAACTCGTTCCAGGGTTCCCACCTGGGACCTGGCAGTGGTTCTCGAACCACTGGCTGAGGCGCCCTTCGAACCCCTGGAGTCGGCTGAGGCCAAGCACCTGACCCTTAAAATGAACTTTCTCCTCGCTATCACCTCTCTGAGGAGGGTGGGGGATCTCCAGGCACTGTCGGTGTCTGCCTGCACCCTTGTCCAGGTTATGTCCCTAATGTTCCGGCCAGACTGGCAGGGTCCCCTCACACTTTTATCCGGTTTTACAGTCTGGACCTGCCTTCTGCACCCGGCACCCGGCACCCGTGCGCTCTCCTCCTAGTCGTGCCGTCAGGTTCTGCATGCTGGGGGCAAGCAGGGTTTTCGGTGCGGCCTAAGTGGGTATCTCTTTCCCATAGTGTCGTCACCGACGCAGTTCGAGTTCCCTCGAAGGGGAACGTCTCGGGTTACGTATGTATGTCGGTCCACCACACCTCACCCCGCCTGGAGTGCCTTGCTTCATAGAAAGGGCTAATGTGTCTTATGTGCTGGCGTGCTTATATACCCCCTCCGGTTACGCCGTCACACACTACCGTTCTAGTAACACCAATAGGATTGGAGTAGTTTCATTCATAGTTCAGCCCTGCCACGCCCAGGGGCGTTCCCATAGTGTCGTCACCGACGCAGTGTCACGTTCCCCTTCTCGGGGAACAAGGGTTACATATGTAACCCGAGACGTTTTGTTGAGTCACTTTAAAATTGATACAATTTAATTAGTGTGAGCCCACAGAAACACGGTGGAAAACCCATGAGAGCAATAAATGCTATATCTTTCTCGTATGGTCAATCTGTATTACTTACTTGTGATTTCCATTTTTATTTTCATATTTTTTTATTGTTTTTGTCCTTATGTATTTTATCTTATCCTTACCCTTATCGTACCCTTTTTTTTCTCCCTGTGTCTTTTGTGAAGCACTTTGTAGTACTTTTGTTTAATAAGTTCTATATAAGTAAAGCTACTCTTATACTTATTCCTTTATTGTAATAATTTATTCTATGATTACTGGTTTAATGTGTATATTTACATTCTCTCCAATTAAATGTTTTGTTAGGAATCTGTCCAGAACCACTGGGGATAATATTACATTTATTCATTTTTATCCAAAGCAACTTAAAATTGCTAGGGACTACAGTCTTGCTCAGGGACACATTGGTGGATGGAACCTGAGTCTCTCACACCAAAGGCATAGCCTTATCCAACGCACCATTGCCACCCAGTGTATGTTAGAGTAAAAAAGAGGGAGTGATTGCTGCAGGTGCATGCAGGTTCCACAATACAAAAGCTAGATAATTGAAATTGCTCAGAGACTTCCTTCATCAAAGGTTTGTACGCATCCTTATATGCTGCACACCTCTTTGCAAAGAAAATATACAGTATATTAAGCATATTGTGCATTTAATATATTAGCATACTTTCAATAATATAGCATACCTGCAATGTATTATGGAATTTAACAAACAATGTACTGTACTTTTTATAAAAGAATGATATTTTCCATACATTTAATTTCTGAGTATTAAAAAATATACAGTATTTTATTTCATTGTTATAGTATATTGTTACATGTTTGTGAAGACAAATCATGCAATTCTGGCTTGTACTGCACTATATCTGGAGTTTTTCTATATATTGAAAGTGGTGGAATATATTACATTATATTTTTCAATATACATCAGTATAAGTTCCATTTGAGTTATGCATATTTGTCATTATTACTAATAGTTTTGCATGGAAACCTTTTTACATGGAAATCTTAAGTAAAACTAAAGACTTGAATCTTGACACACAAACAAAAAATTGCTGCTTATTCTTTCATAACAATGCCCAGTAGTTCCACTGGTGATCACAAAAGCATGATCCACTGAAATGTGATCTAATTTCCCTCCAGCTAAAGGTTGGCTTTAGAGGAAAATAAATCACATGTCCAGATCACTAATATTTTTTTTTCTATCCTCACAAGTGTGGTGATTGGGAGCTACGGAATTCTTTCAGTATTATGTTCTACCATTAGCACCTATCTTGGTCTAACATTATCTCAACATTATATTTATTCTATGATGGGCTGAACATCAGATACATTAGTTAAACAGACACACATATAAAGTTGTCATACTTTCATATAACCTACATTGTACTCTCTACCATGCATAATTTACAGGCAAAACAGTACGTCAGGCCTGTCATTACAGTAAAAACAGTGTCAACAGTATAAATAGTATAAGTGTGAAATGAGTTGTTAAAATTTTCCTTCCTCTTTTCTCTGTACACTACCTACCACTGCACAGACAAGTGCAGAGTCTCTGCCCTTTCACAGCCAACAAGAGACGTTTTTCAAGCATGAAGGCAAAAAGATTGACTAAGTACAGATGATACAAACTTTTGACATGCTATAGGTATTGAGAACAACAAGTCACGTGTGCAGAATGCAGATAATTTGTACCTCATTTTATTTATTATTTAGCAGCGATATTATACACGTTGTGCATTACACTTAAAATGCTACAAACGTAATTATGTTGATATTTTAAAACGTGCCATGTAGTTATATTATGTGGCAATGGGAAATTCAATTCACACATAATGCCACATAATTCAGCTCCCCTCTCTCTCCACAGCACAAAGAGACTCCCAACTTTGATTTCACAGACTGCTTCACTGGTCAGCTCTCATTTTTCTCTCAGTACTTTTCTTTCAGCCCTTTTCATTCACCAAAGGTCACAGATGTGTCTCATTATTATCATGTAATGTACTCCAAGTCTGCTGACTGAAAGGTCACAAACCTTTTTCAAGATTCAAAACATAACAGGATGCCCCCTGACCAAAACAGTGTACATATAACACTTTTGACTTGCTGCTGTATGTGTTCTTTAAAAAAAGAAACATAAGAATAAAGAAAAGAAAATGAGCAATGTAATGTTAATTAGGATTTTATCCCTGTCCCTAAATAACCATTATATAACCATAACATTAAACATTAAAACACTGAACTTGTCAAACTACAACTGTACTAAATGCACCACAGAGCACCACAGGAAGTCATTCCTGCCGGTGGCCATCAAACTTTATAACTCCTTCCTCTAAGTGTCTGACATACATACACTTAGTTAGTTATTAAACTGGACATTATTATCTGTTTTGTGCAATAGTACCTCTTTAAATACTTAATGTGTAATACTCTGCTGCTTCTGCTCCCATTTATTCATAACCATAACAATTCTTTTCATCATGTAAATACTGTACATATCCATACGCCTTTATATTTTCTTTGTATTTTATGTTCACTCTGATATTTCTATACTTCTTTATATACCAACTTTCTATTAATATTTATATTCCTTTTGCCTTGATGTTTAATGTGTGCAACTGTGACACAGAATTTCCCCTCAGGGATCAATAAAGTATTTCTGATTCTGATTCTGATTCTGATACTGAGAGGGTCCTATTATTTCAACAACAAAGCTCTCCTTTCTTCAGAAATCAATTGCCCTATTAAGGTAAACCTCTCTTTCCATTGTGTGATTAAATCTAAAACAGATTTTCAGACACTGAAAGGAAAGCAGTGCCATTGAAAAACAATTAAATTTGGAACACAATCACAGTATTGTTTTACATGCAATTAAACATTTCTAACTCATTTTCAAAACTCTTTGTCCCCAAAATCTTGTGTGTGATGTGAGGCAGGAGCCAGCAGTGTCTCCTGGGTAAAAATCCTCAGAGCCAGGCAGCGGGTTGACATCATGTCTGTGCTGCCGACAGACTCCTGCGATCTGCATCTCTCTTTTTCTCCTGCTTTCTAGACAATCTGACTCTAACTGTACTTTTTTTTCACTGCATTTTTAATAAAACCTACAGTGGTGCAAAATGACTAAAACGTTTGCAGTTTGAGTTGAAAACAGAGGTTTCCACATTCATTGAATTCAGATAGAAGAAGACATGGAGAAATCAAGTGCTGCTGGTGCCTTTGTAAACTAAATTAATGGGCCAAAATGATATCTAATTTATTTTTTCCCTGAATGCTGTCTTCTAGTAGGTGCTGCTACCTCTCAGGCAGGTTGCTGCCCCATTGAAGCTCTGCCAATCATGGCTGTTTAAAACATTATGTTTGGTTTACAATCATGGCTACATTTTGATGGAAATGCCTACCTTGAAGGCCAAACTTAAGGGTAAAAGAGTCCTCAATCCCCTCCTCGCACCTCCAGCTCCAAAAACTCTCATACTGCTATGATGATAGGTAGGTAGGTTTATTGTCACAATATAACAAGTTATAGAGTAAAATTAAGTTTTGTAACTCCCTTCTGCTACATAGCAGACAATATACATTAATAAAGAACCAATTATGAAAAATGGTAAACAGAAACAAACTATCATCACTGGAGCAGTGCTGAGGATGACTTAGAGTTTAAAAGTCTGATAGCTACGGGGGGGAAACTGCTCTACAGTCTGGTGCAGCAGAAACTTCTGTATCTCTTCCCAGAAGGCAGCAGGGTGAACAGCAGGGTGAACAGGCTGTAGCTGGGTGGGTACTGTCCTTTAGTATTCTTTGGGCTCTGCGTAGGTACCTCACCTCACCGTTATCACTGATGCTCAGGAGATGGGTACCAATGATCTTCTGAGCAGTTTTAATCACCTGGTCGTGCACATCCCATGCAAGTTTGTGATGTTCCCAGTCAGGATGCTTTGTATTGCTCCTCTGTAAAAAGCTGACAAAATCTTGCCGTGGGAATTTGGCCTTCTTAAGCTTCCTCAAGAAATACAGTCGTTTCTGAGCTTTCTTCACCAGCATGGAGATGTGAGACGACCATGCCAGTTTCTCCGTTATGCTGTTTGCCAGGAACTTGAAACTATTCACCTGCTCCACCTCAGCACCACTTATGTAGACACGAGTGTGTGTCTCTATCGCCTTTTTCCTGAAATGATCAACGATCAGCTCCTTAGTTTTGCTGATGCTGAGCTATAGGTTGTTCTCTGAGCACCACTCTGCAAGATTATGGATTTCCTCCTGATATGAAGTCTCTTCGTTGTTTGAAATCCGGTTTGAATCAGGTTGTAAATGAAGTGTAATATAATATGTCTTTGGGAAGGACTTACTTTAACTCTTCAATAGTTTATGACAGTAGCTTTAAAAGTTGTATTAAAACTTCTGCCTCTATTAATCGATATTAGAGTACATGATCTGTGGGAAGATTTCCCTCACTGGTTGTTTTAAAAAAATTCTCAAGGGTTTCAGAAGTGTTGATACCTCGGCTGTAAAGCTCAATTTAGCTTGTGGTTTCATCAATAGCTGTTTGTGGTAAACACGTGTCAACTCACTGCCCCACACAAACTGCATTAACTGATCGTGAAGCTATAATGTACCCAGAACATTGTACTGACTTATTTGTGTCTTTCTTTATGATGTAGAGATAAAGCTAGCATTACTTCATTTTGCACTACAGCGGGGTTGATTCACGCTGCTTTACAGCTTATGAGCTCCAAATCATTTTAAAATAGATCCTTGCATCTTCCCTCACACAAATTATATTGTTAAATTTATCAGGAAAAACTACAGGGACATTGATTTGTTTTTACTTAGCAGTATTTAAAAAGTGCTTGTGCAAGCAATTCATGCCATGTTGCACAGTTGGTTGGCTGTAGCAACAATTTCCAGTATGGCCTCCGTGGATTCACTCACCATTCAGGTTTTATCATCCAACACAAATAGGCTGGATTTATCATCACTTTACCTTGGAGAGGGATTTTGGCATTGGATATTTCAATCATTGTCATCATCATTGAGTTTAATCAGAGAAGACACAAGGAAATTAGAGTAGATGGAACTTTTATTCACGGTCCCCCAAACCTATCAGGACCCTTCTGACATGATGGACGATTACATCCATATCGAAAGATCTTAATACATCGTGTTGAAATGCATTTAGAAGAAATACTTTGCAGGAAGATGACATATTTTATCAGAAAATTTATAAATAATAAATACGGGAGATGTGCAACCTTCCAAAGTAAATAAAGGTTAGATAAAATTTGTATGAATTTATCTTAATGGATTTACATGTTTGCTACTGTAGGTTTTAGGAAAGAAGCTCAAAAAATCACAATAAGCTTCTGCCAAACTGTAATACAGTCGCAGGAAAAAGTATGTGAACCCTTTGGAATTACCTGGATTTCTGCATAAATTGGTCATAAAATGTGATCTGATTTTCACAATAAACACAGTCTGCTTAAACTAATACCACACAAACAATTACACATTTTCATGCTTTTATTGAACACACTGAGTAAACAGTCACAGTGCAGGGTGGGAAAACTATTTGAACCCCTAGGCTAATGACTTCTCCAAAAGCTAATTGGAGTCAGCCAACCTGGAGTCCAATCAATGAGACGAGATTGGAAGTGTTGGTTAGAGCTGCCTGCCCTATAAAAAAAAAACACATCAATTTTAATTTTGCTATTCCCATGAAGCATTGCCTGATGTGAACCATGCCTCGACCAAAATAGTTCTCAGAAGACCTAAGATTGAGAATTGTTGACATGCATGAAGCTGGAAAGGGTTTCAAAAGTATCTCTAAAAGCCTTGATGTTCATCCGTCCGCAGTAAGACAAATTGTCTATAAATGGAAAAACTTCAGCACTGGAGCACAGGAGTGGCCGTCCTGCATAGATGACTGCACGAGCACAGAGCGGAGTGCTCAAAGAGATTAAGAAGGATCCTAGAAGACTCACAGAAATCTCTGGAACACGTTAACATCTCTGTTGACAACTCTACGATACATAAAGCACTAAACAAGAATAGAGTTCATGGGAGGAAACCACAGAGGAAGCCACTGCTGTCCAAAAAACACTGCTGCAAGTCAGAAGTTTGCAAAAGAGCGCCTGGATGTTCCACAGCACTACTGGCAAAATATTCTGTGGATAGATGAAACCAAAGTTGGAAGGAACACACAACCCTATGTGTGGAGGAAAATAGGCACAGCACACCAACATCAAAACCTCATCCCAATTTTGAGGTATGGCGGAGGTGACATTTGGGGCTGCATTGCTGCCTCAGGGCCTGGAAGGGTTGCTATCATCAACGTAAAAATGTATTCCAAAGTTTATCAAAACATTTTGCAGGAGAATGTCAGCCCATCTGTCCGCCAGTTGAAGTTCAACAGGAGCTGGGTGATGCAACAGGACAACGATCCAAAGCAGAAGAAAATACACCTTCTGGAGTGGCCCAGTCAGACTCCTGACCTCAACGCGCCTGAGATGTTGTAACATGACCTCAAGAGAGCGATTCACACCACACATCCCAAGAATATTGCTGAATTGAAACAGATTTGTAAAGAGGAATGGTACAAAATTCCTCTTGACCGTTGTTCAGGTCTGATCTGCAACCACAGAAACATTTGGTTGAGGTTTTTGCTGCCAAGGAGTCAACCAGTTATTAAATCCAAGGTTTCACATACTTTTTCCACCCTGCACTGTGACTGTAACCACGGTGTGTTCAATAAAAACATGGAAAGATATAATTGTTTGTGTGGAGTTAGTTTAAGCAGACTATGTTCTTCTATTGTGACTTAGATGAAAATCAGATCACATTTTACGACCAGTTTATGCAGAAATCCAGGTAATTCTATAGGGTTCACATACTTTTTCTTGCGACTGTAAATAGTGAGTGCTGGCTGCATACAGTAGATAAACATTTACAGTACACTATGGTGCTGTAAATGCTGATTAATTATGTAAATTTGTCTGTTTCCTGTAACATATAACAATTAATAATGGCAGATGGCAAATAAGAAACATATTTTCTTTTGTATGCATTTTATTGATAGCAATTTATGTGCATTTATCGTTGACTTAAGAGTAAAAAAAGAAAGAAAGAAAAGTGACAACAGTGACGGTAACTCTACTTTATCAGTCTTCCCTCATACAATAGGAAATATTATTACATCGATTGATTTGAAAGGAAGTAACATTACATTTACTGTATATTCACTACCCTTGACAATGATCAAGGAGTGCACAGACAATAATTTGTGCAGAAAATTACTCTAAATGTCAAGTAAAATCTATTTTAAGCTGCAGGAAGCAAGTAAAGAATGTTTAAAAACAGGAAATGCTCTACAACAGCGGCTATCATAAAATGACATATTCCCTCTCCATAGAGCAGCTCTACCAATAGCAAGGACATTTTTATAATCACCATTACTGAATGATATCAATACCTTACACTCTTAATAAGCCCAAGATATTTGGAAAACAGAAGAGTACAACAGTTTGCTGAAACACTGGTGGAACAGAAAGGCTACGTAACATATACACAAACTTAATTTCTGGTTAAATGTAAAATAAAAATGTATCATTTCGTCTGGATATTAAGTCCTCTAACAAACATGAAAATACATCTGCCCTGTTGAGCTCTAACACTGTTTAATAGTGCCCTCACATTCTGTATCACTCTGGTCAAAAAGACAAAGGCAAGAGACTGCTAAGATTCACTGCTGCTGTTTTTTTTTAAAGCTACTGAGACACACAATTATATCAATAATCAAACCTATGACAATTGCCTGCAATCATTTAGTAACTGAAAGGACAAATATAGTAAAATAAAGTTCTGTACAATTACACATGTATACATATGTTTACGAATATGGTAAATACATCCATCCATCCATCCATCCATCGTCAACCGCTTATCCTGCATACAGGGTCACGGGGATGGTAAATACAGTATTTGCCAATATCAAAGTTTCAAAGTGCTGTGTATAATCAGAGCTATGTTCACCTAAAAAATCCACTTAATAAAGATGCAAAGTGAGATTAATAAACATCCAACTGCAGCATCCATTAACATCAGATAAGTGATCATAGGAAGTCTGAATGTAAATCCAGTAACTAATCAATTCATCAATGGGCAAAGTATAATATGACAACAATTACAGCATCACCTCACTATCATAACTTGGCTACAGAAGTAAACCAACAACTGCTGGATTTCTCCAAAGAGATACAGATATATCCAAATGTGTAGCATATAGTTTTTACACTCTCTGCTCCTCTCTCTGCAGAGATAATAACAGCTTCTTCATTTCAGATATTTGAAATATTTTTTTCAATATGTTCCGCTGCCATCGGATGGCAGCACTGTAATATTATTGCAAACCGCAAATTAGGGGTACTTTCAGATTACAGAATGGAAATGTCGTTACAGCCCCACAGGCTGCCACTTAAAAAAAATAAAAATGACACAGAAATACAGCATAGTTGTGTCCATGGTTGCACTCCATTCACCTCTGATTAGAAGTGCTGTTTCCTTGACTTTAGAGAGTGTCTCCTCTTCCTCTTCCTGTGGCACTGCTCCCTCCTCTCTGGCCAGGGGAAACCATTCTCAGCGGTCCTGTAGGCCTCATCGTACTCATCGCTGTCAGAGTCCGCCTCAGCCGCGGGGAAGACTGTGTCTGGAAAAACTTCTTTCAGCTTGGAGGTGAAGAATGCCTCGAGGCTGCTGCCTGCTTGGGCCACCTCAGAGTCAGGCTGTGGTCAGAGAGAGAAAGAGCTATTACACTCAGATCAGAGCTAGTGAAGCACTGACTGGTGAGGATTATATTTATAATTTAAACAGGGATTAACTGTTTTTTTTCATTATGAGACAAATTGTGCACTGGTTACACACATACACGATGTCCGTTTTTAACTTACATAATTGAACTTTGCACAGTTGTGAAACATGAGATAGACATCAGCAACAAACTGGTCCAGTGAGTTATAATGTCTGGGATTCCTCTTGTTGAGTTTGGCCCTTATCACAGACAGGTCCATAGGCCTCTTAATGATCTGGTAGTAATGACGAGCCTGCATGAAAAGGAGTGATATTTGAGACCATTTTAGATTAAACCCACTCAGCCACTTTAGTTCCACTGTAATTACGTTATAACTCTTTCTGCAGTCAAAATGCATCACTGTGACAAACCACCTATGTGTAGGGTACTTGCTGAACAACAGAATCTTAATCTAAATCAGGCATTCCTATTTTCTCCTTAGGATAAAACATGCTCAGACAATAATGAGTCAGATATGCACATACAAACTGTAGAGTCTTGATAGTGTCTAAACTTAATAACTACAGCTGCATAGGACTCAAGAAAGGGTAACCTAAGGTATGAATATTAAAGGTACCCTGTGGAGTATTGGACCACTAGCACCGACTATCGTGCATTATTATTATTATTATTACTCATACATGCTCACGAGGACGCACGTGCGTTGGATGTGTTAATGCACCAAGAAATGCTGTACTGCAGAGGCAGAGAAGAAGAAAAAGACCGCAAGCTAATGGCAACATTGATATTAACAATGAAATATTTTAAAAAATCAGCTTTGCAAAGTTGGAAGGAAATGCATTCAGCATATTTATCAGGTCTCAAGAATACACTTATTAACTCCACATACCTTTAAACCCCCCAAACCCAGCAATCAAAGTGTGTTTATGTGCGCCAAAACATGAGGAAAAGTCTTCATGACGCTACTGTGTTCCCGGAAGTATCAAGAAAACTAGATTGTGAAAATAAGTTGTCCTTTACTATACTGTGAGAAAAAGGTGATAACTCACAAGTGGACTGACAGGCTCGTGAAATGGAGCACTCAGGATGTTACTGAGGATCAGAAGAGTCAGCCGCTCACATTTCTACAAAGAGTCGACCAAACATGAAAGACAGTTGTTAGAAATGCAGGAAAAGGAACACGGTCACAGGAAACCAATGCAGCTAATGAAATGACTTACTCTCTGGTCACATGCAGGCAGTCCGTGTGCAGATGTGTGTTCTCCAGATGTTCTCTCATTCTCACAGTCGTACTCAACCTCTGGCTGCTCAACATCTCTGCACAGGCTACATACCCAGTCGCCTCTGAACAGGACAAGGAAAAGCATCAGGTCAACAGCTCCAAATAAACAGTTCGATTGGAGGCGAGAGGATAATGTTGAACGTGCAACAGTATTAGAAAACTTACGAGGGGAAGCTTAGCAGTGATGGGATATGGCAAGACAGATGAAAAACCTTTGGACAGCGGTCACAGCACAGCAGGTCCCCTCCAATGAGACACACAGCACAGAAGTCCTCGCTCTCCAACTCTGCTTTGTCCTCGCCAGGCTGGACTTCCCGGGTGCCTATTTGAGCGACAGGGTTTGCAATCAGAAGAGGCCTCTGACCAGGAACAATGTGGGCGTCATCTTCCAGGTCAGAGCGAAGCGGTTGCGGGTCGTCAGTAGCCAGTTCAGGTTCAGATTCGACGTCAAACTCAGACTCCACAGAGCCCTGAGAGTGTGGAGGCTGATCAAATACAATGTCAGAGTAGTTCTCTGCCTGAAACCTGGGATCATTATAGTCAGGCTGGACATCTGACTCTGTTTCAGCATCGCCTGATTCCACATCAGCGTCCAGCCCTTGGCCGTCCTCTGATCCTGCTCCTGCATCTGATTCTGGGTCTGCCTCATATTCAAGACTTGGCTCTGAATCCCCAGCAATATCAGTTTCACCGCAGAGCACCATCTCTCCTGCAACCAGGGATTTCTCCACAGCCAGACAATCGAGTTCAGCCTCAGATGAAGACTCTGCGTTTGGGTCTGAATCTGGTGATGCATCTGAGTCTAGCTGTGGGTCTGGATCAGCCCAAGAAACCACTGCGCCTTCTGAGACTGATCTTGGATCGGAGTCAGAGTCCAGCTCCAGTGCGGAGTAGCTCTGTGGCACATAATTAGGTGAGTCAGTGGGTGGCAGCGTGGATGCTTTACGAGAGCTGATTGTCCCTCGGCTGTCAAACTCACGGGTGGTCGAGTGTGTGGCAGACTGATTACAGTTCTGGCTCTCTGCATATGGTGACGCCGTGAGAGAGCGGTTGGCCCTTGTGGTCTCCGTGCCTCCAGCTATCCCCTATGTTTACGACATAGAAAAGAAGAGAAGAGAAGATGTCTTAAACTTTTAAGGCACACTTTACACATTATACACCACATCAAACAAATGACAATATGTAGATCATGCATAAGGTGTGAAACCCTAAATTACGCATTTTGTATTTTGTACATGCTCTAATCTGCTCCCCTAGACCCAATACAGCATTACTGTGTAGCAAAACACTACTTTTTGATACATTACTTAAGCCAAAGTTCTCAAATTATACATTTCGTCTAAACACAAGAAGCCAGACAAGACACTAATGAAATACTGTAAAAAAAGAAATTATGTAAATAAGTAAGTGCATAAACAAGAACTTGACAGTTTTTAATATTTGCTACAGACACACTTCAGTTGGTATTCAAAAAGTCTTGAGGTTCAAAACTCAACCTTACACATGACAAGGTTTTTTTTTTTTTTAAAGATACTTCAATATTTATATCCGGTTATGTTTCTACTGCTGTGAAAATATATAGGTATTAAATAGTAATAAGTAATATAAGCTATTGATTATTATATCAGACTTATTATTATGTGTCATAAAAACAAAGGTTCTGACCATTTCAATAAAGCTATCATAAATAAAAAAAGAATGAAAATGTTATGTAAGGTGACTGCTCTGGTGTTTTTATAGGATCAGCTTTCCTTTTCTGAATGCAAAGAAATGAGAAGTACTTCGGGTGTTGCATTGTGCCAGGGTCTCTGCTGAAGGACAGTTTGGCTCTTTTCTGCCCCGCTGGCAGGTAAAGGGTCACTCTGACGTCGTCCATGTGGGGGGAGTTGAGACACAAGTATTTTGAGACGCTCTAAGCAAACCACTGGAACCTTGGAGCTTCCTAAGTCCTTCTGAACATCCCTGTCACTTTAGAAGCAAGTAGAGAATGAATGATAAAAACTTATTTTCACAATTTGTTTATGGACAGATGTTTTACTTGACAGCTATTACATACCTGTTGTTGTCAGTTCTAGACACCCTACATTTCTCCTTGGCCTCATAATCAGTCTCTTCATTTACATAAGTGAAAGAATGATCTAAAAAAGAGAAAGATTATGAGCATGTACTGATAAACTTTATATTTAGTTGATTTGGGGATATAAGAAATAATCACATGATCATGAGTATTGTTTTCCAGCACCTGGCTCTGTCTTATAGGACAGTAGAGGAGACCGGTGGCCTCTGGTGGGGACAGCGTCAGACAAAGTTTCTTTGACAGTACAAAGCACCCCATCTGAAGCTCTCCTCTGTCTGGGATCCATACTGGCATACTGAGAACACAACAAACATTCTGTAAAACCTGAGGAAAAACAGCCCTTTTACTACATGTAACTTGATCATGACACATTTATTTGTCCAAACTATGACTTGCAAAGGATTTATAGGATTTTTTAAACAAGTACTGCACTGATTTAGCATTGCACATCACATTGTCCGACTCTCTTATTTTTACAAAAGTTCTGTGCATGCTTCATCTTTGTCAAAGCCTGGCGCCTACATATATTATAATATTGATACAAATTTATCAGATTTCACACAGCTCCCACTAGAGCCACAAAAGCTTAATACAACTTTTAATCACATATGCAGTAGCATTCCCCAAGACCTGTAAACAGACTTTGACGTGTAAAAGCGGCACAGTTATCCTTTCACATGGATGAGAAGTCCTTAAAGTGCATGTCCATGACAAGAAAGCAACTCCATCTGCTGATAAAGATTATGTGATGAAAGGACAAGAACAGTTACTAAATGAATCTTGGTGGTGAGGTTGTTTTCTCAAAACCCATGTGTGTTCGCATTCTGATGCAGGATTACCTTATTCGCCGCTCCTGTCTCTAGGCCGGGAGTGCATCCTGTGGGCCTTTCAGTGTAAGGGCTGGCGGATGGTGCTGCCAGTTCTGCCGGGATGCTCTGGGAGCGTCTCGTCCTCCTTGTGCACACTGAACTGGGGCTGGGCCTGCTGCTCTGCACATCAGATGCACACTCGTGGGCTGTCAAAGACACCTCCAGGGATGTGGATCTCTGTCAGAAACACAAGCATACAAAACTGAGCAGGGTTTCGAGCTGCATCACATGCACAGACACACCTGTTTGCGCCATTAACAACAGAAAGAAGAGAAAAGGAGCGGGATGTGGGAATAACCTTCAGTGTCACACAAGCACACACACCTAGAGGCACACACTATATGAACAAAAACATAATTTAGAGCCTATTCTGGGACACAGCTGCATATATTACTGTTATCATACAGGCAATGAAAGGTTTGGTTTCAGCACCAATTATCATATGTAAATTCACTATCAGGAGTGCAGTGTGGCCCTTTGATTAAACCAGAATAGCAAATTACTTACTACCACTCTCTCCTTCTTCTCTTATATCTATAACTGAACTAGTGTCACGAAAAGCTACTTTAAACACCTCAGCTGTGTCTTCACAGCTTCACTAATGTGCGAAGGAGGACTGACGAATCATTTAACGGCACATTTTTTTAAGACATGTCCCTCTTTCCTCTTTTTTTTAGTACACCATAATACATATTCAGGCCAGGCTGCCGCCGAGCACGTGCTCCTAAGTTTCATGCGATTAAAACACTTACCTGATCCATGCCCCTTGGAAAGGTATGCAGGATTCAGACTGTAGAAGAAAATAGACTATAATCCTCTCCAGAAGGGGGAGGGGTGTAGGAATTTATCTCAGAGTGCAAACCAGAACTGAAATCAAACTGGCAGCTCCCTCTATTCCCTTAGTGACTCATTAATGACAGGTTAAGTACATAAATGACTGCGCCCAAGTGGTTTTATGTCGTTTTCAGATGCCGTGACTTGAAAATGTAAATATAATACATCTTTGTGTTTGTACTTTACCCTGTGTGCGCCCTGAGAATTTTTTGAGAGGTGATTATGTGGCTGCTCAAACCTCTGGCATCAAGTGTGATTATGATGAACAGTGCTCTCCTGTTTTTTTTCAGATGCATTGCTTTGAACAGCTCAGCTTTAATTGTCAGAGTAGCTCTTTGTTTTCCCGTCATCCTTTCTTCATAAAAGCAGGAGCGCTGTTCTGTTGCACCATCTGTTTTCAGGCTAGCTGTCAACTGTGGGAAGTGATCATTCTGGCATTAAAAAAAAGTGCGGCTTTAGTTTCAGTCATTTATAGACATTAATTAAAACTGGGTACTGCCTCGAATGCAACAATCCCTTAAACTTCAATATTTCTAAAATATACAATTACCACTTACCATATGTAAAACATTTAGGGTTTGTTTGCCTCTGTCTTTTGTTCTTTGTGTTTGTCTGTTTGAACACCTGTGTTTTATAGGAAATAGGGCTGACTCTGACTAATACTCTGTGGTTTTTGAGAGGTGTGTATAAACAGCGCTGTGTGGTTGAGAATGTCATGAGTTGTGAGTAGGGTTTAAATTAGTTTAAGGCCATAGAAACTTTGTAGAACCACGTGTGAGGTGACAAACCAAAAACTGAGGTGCACAATATGCCACCGCACCGCATGCTTTGATCTCACAGTAGCTGAAACAAATATGCACAATTTTCAAACAATGTTCACAACTATGTCGCTTTACTACAACCTTCACCTTGAAACTGATTCACACCAAAAAAACAGTTTGGCTAATCACAAATTAATTGCTATCAGCACTGTCACTGTTGGCAGATATGTAAAATGTTTTACAGGATGTATTTTCATGCAAAGTTATCCCTTATTTTTTAAATAATTTGTATGTAATCAATAATACATCCTTCAGTTTCCTTGTGTCAAGTGTAATGTGTGAAACTTTCAGATAGATTTGCTCATACGGTTTATCTTAAGATGCTATAAATTAGGTTAAGCCTAATTATAATTCAATTGATGCTTAAAGTGAGTCAATTCATTGTATGTGAAATTAGGATCAACTCCCCTAGTTATTACAGCTAACTGCTTATGCATAATGCTGATACTTACTTGCTAATGGTTATTTTTTATTTCATTTTTGCACATAATACATAAAAGTTGATTTATGGTCAAGTGAGCCAAATGTATTTTGAATTGAAAACTCTGAAATTGAAATAACTCTGGTTATTGATTATAATTATTTAATTACCAGCTAAGTTCACAAAGCTATAAAATTAGAGAGATCCTTGCTTCCCTAATGCTCTCACCCTGCCATCTCTGTGGTCTCTGAGCGTCAGTGCAGGTCTGTTTCTCTGCTGTTCTTTTCTCAGCTCTGCTGCTGGAGGAACACGGAGCTGCTGCTGCTGCTTTTGGACCGGACTCTGCTCCCTCTTGTCCTGCTGCAGCTCCTCATCCAAAAGATCTCTAATTTCAGTCCCCGCTGTTTGTCTACGAGTCGCCTCCAGTCTGCATCTCTCCTCCCAGTTCTCTTCAGTCATCACATCTCTGGCCACAGCTGTGCGGCTGAGACCCTGAAGCAGAGCGGTGCTGGTCGACAGCTTCCCCTGACACTGGCCTGGCCTGCTACGGTCTGCGCTTGGCTGATCCTGGCTGTCTGGAAGAGCGTCTCTCTGATGTTGGTGATAGAGATAAGATTTTGTTTGAGACTGGGGCTGAGATGCAGTAGCTTGTGGCTGGGATGTAGATCCTCGACTGCAGTTGAGCTGGATGGGTCCCATGATTGGGACAGGTGATGAAGTGGGAGGACATTGCGACAAGCTGTCTGGGTCCCAGCACCTCTGGAGCTGCTGGCTCTGGTGCAAGGAGGCAGAAATAAGGCCAGGCTGAACACAGCTGGTGTTATAAAATGTGGCTTCCAGCTGGCTTTTGTCTACACTGGACAGATCGGGCTGAGAGGGGATGCCATGCAGGCAACACATCTGGGGCTCACAGCAGGCCTGGTACCCACAGCCCGGTTCTCGTCCTCTGTGACACACAGAGGGCAGAGCCAAGCAGGTGATGGGCTGAGGCCTGAGAATACTGGAGCAGGCCAAGCCCTGAGGATAAGTGCAGTTTCCTCCTTCAACAGTCAGCTGGCCTGCAGAGCAACCAAGTCACATTGAGAGCTCTGTTCAACACAATCTGTCATATGCATGCAAATAATAATAGTATTAATAATTAACATAGTGGTATATCAAGAACAACAAATTCACTAGCATTAACTATTATGCTTAAATCCCATTTCAAAAACCTTTAGCAAATTCACTGAATCCTGTCATGCAAAAGAAATCATTTTTGAATAAATTAATTTAATGATGCAATACTATAATATAACCACCTTGCTAAAATTTATTTTACCTAAAGAGGAAACCTGCTTCGTCCAGTAACTGGCATCCCAGTTGAATTTGATCTTAACAGGACTCCAAGAGTCCAGGTGGATCAACGGCTCAATCAGTTGCTGCATTTGGAGTGAAATCTGAAAGAAAAATACATATTCAATATACGAAAAACTAAAAAAGGTAAAGGTACGTGCAAAACAAAAAATCCCAAGCTGCCAATAACACAAATATCCCGCACTGTGCTTTAAAGTACTAAACGTCACTGGTGAACATAATTTTAGGTTAAATGACTATGCAGATGATTTAGTACTTCCATAAAGTTTCAGGTATCAAAACGTTGCATGTTTCTGTGGCTAGTAAACTTTACGTATATAGTTTCGGTGGATATAAATATAAAGAGGAAGACTTCAAATTAAAAAGAGTGGTCAAATGTGTTGTTCAACTTTCTCACAGACAAATTACTACTTCCTCATTGGACTATGTGTGTTACAATAGGACGGTGGACATCTGTTGACCGTCCTGTCAGCGTACCAGAGCCCTGCTGAAGAGTACCGGGCCTCTGCAGTGGTGGGTCGTAGCCCAGGCGATGAACTTCTGAACATGGTCCAGCTGGCCACATATCTCGATTGCCCCCTGCAGCTGGTCCTCCAGACGCTGCTGGAAGTCCTCTGAGATTTTCTGTACAGAAACCCATAAAAATGCGTACAGTTACATGTAATTACTGGTACACAGAAAGTCATGGCTGGACTGTGGGCTAAATCAATGACGCTTCTTTTTTTTGACAGGTGTAGTCCCTAAGATGTTTTCTTAAGCAGCTTTGACAGATTATTATAGGTTCTCGTTTGCTTGCTTTCAGAACTGATTACATCACGACAGATACTGATTCTTTGCATGTAGATTTGTGGCTGGCTGAACGATAAGGAGAGAAAAAGAGAGAAAGTAATTACCTCCAGTTGCTCTATTAATAGGTTGGCTCGTTTGTTAAGCTCGTTCATCATAATCATCTTTGCCATTTTAATCTGGTTCTCTGCCTTCCTGTGTGCAATCTTTACTCCATGAAGTCTATGAAGACAGAAGAAGAAATGCAAAAGAAGAAAGAAGCATTTCAGACATCAATTTATGCATTAGCTTTCTATATTTCATGCTGTTAAATTATTGACCATTTGTGGCACAAGTTGCTTAGACTTTGGACTGATTATGATCTGTAGGAGTATAAAACCAACCTTTCCTCTATCTGTTTAGCATTGTTCTCCACTGCAGACCTCCTCTCTTCCACCTGCACCATCAGGCTCTCAAACAGCCACTGCTGATCCTGTAGGGCCTTTGTAATCTGCACCACCCTAAATACATGAGAGATCACAGCACCAACAGAAAGTTCACTAATTTATTCTTCGGGCACAGGGAGAACACCAAATTTGTTTCCCCTGGGGACAAGGCATTATGCAGGTGACCTTAGAGGCAGCTACTGTACTGAAACATCACAGCAAACAAAAGCATATGAATACTTAATAGGTATTCAGCGGGCCAAGGATAGTATATGCAGATACACATGATAAAAGTGACAAGGCAGTTAAAGAGAGTTGTTGCTCAGGGGAAGTTTTTAACCTGCGGTTAGCCCTTCTCTGCAGTGTCCTTGTGCTGTGTATCTGAGGACTGACCTGTGGTTTTTGTGGGAGGACAGGTGACAGCTGCTACAGCACAGAAGGTCACATGACTCACAAAACAGCTCCAAGGGCTCCTGTCTGTGAGAGTGGCACATGAGGAGGGAACAAGGATATGACCCCGGGCCTAAAAGACAGACGGAGGGAGGAGGGAGGAGGGAGGAGGGAGAGCACAGAGCATTAGCAGTTGACAAGCAATTCACAACCACAGCTAGTGGAGGGCCATCAGTATGTGCAGAGAGAACAAACACTAACTAGGAGTTTTAATGACATGAATGTTATCCAATGATCAGGCAAGCAACTACTTTAAGTTTATTAAAGATTATAAGAAGATATTAAACATAATTTTATCTGATTAAAGTTAGAATTTTTCTCTTGTAGCTGCTTGAAAGGCTTGCCGCATCTCACACTAGCCTAAGTTTCTTGTTGATGTAGCACTTGTTGAACTGTTTTTTGGAGTAATTAGAAATGGTGTGAAGTCAAATTTCAAAAGTAATAGGTAATCAAAGGAACCATCCTGAACATAGTGATTTAAAGTGAGCCACAACAAACTAATATATGACTACAAAAGTAAAAAGCACAAGACTGGACCCTATAGCATAAAATGGGTTTAATTTTGAGCGCAAAGTCAAAGTTAAATAGTTTTTTCTTCTGTTGACTGGTGGTTTGAATGAAAAAAACCCCGGCAGATTGCATTTTTTTAGGTTTATGCGTTACATTTAATCCCCCTAAACTAAGCTAAGCTAACTGGCAGCTGGCTTTGGCTTCAAGTTTACAATACAGACATGAGAGTGGTGTCAATTGTCTTACCTAACACTCAGCTAGAAAGAGAATAAGCGTATTTTCCACAATGTGGAACTATTTATTTTAACTCCCCCGTCTTTGGGTGTGTTTTCCCTAAATTGAAACAAATGGATGATTTTTGATCATTGCAATGATTTTGGGCATAATGTTTTTCAGGATTTGTTATTGGAGACACTATATTTTTAAGTTTTCAGTTATATATTCTGTACCTGGATATTTTCTGTAAAGATGAAAATGAAATCTGTCATTTTACTATATACACTTTACACACTGTAAGTTTTTATGTAACTTTTCTAACCAGTCTATGAAACTTTTATATAGTGCTACAAGCCGAGCAGTGGGTGGTTAAAAGTAAATCGTGATGAATTATATTGCGATGCAATATTAGACATGACCTACCTCTGCACTTTGAAACGAAAACAATAATACGATTGTGGGAAATAGGTTGCAACTTGAGGTTGCAGTGACACTGTGTTAAAGTGCATTAAAAGACAAAGATGTAAATGAACAATATCTCAGTGCTGCCCAATCGGCTTTGATGTATTTCTCACACATTTCTAAATAGGTCACTGTAGAAACTGTTGGCCCACAGAACATCTATCTAACAATAGCTGGATAAGGCTAAAGAGCGCAGCCCTACTGCTCTCTGCTGGCCAGCTCACCTCAGCCAACCCCCCTTCTGCCTGCACATCATCACAGATCTCTGTGGTAGAGAGCTGAGCATCACCCCATGTGCATCAACCCGATCGAACTGACCACATCCTGTCTGTCAGCACAGTCACACGGCTTTTCTCACAAGTACACAAGCCAAACAGTAATACTCCCACATCACAATAAAGGTGCTTAGAGCATACTCGTTATGATTTGACATAAAAGCAGCAGGCAACAAAGCTGCCAGGAATACTTGAGGATCTTTAAATAGCAACACACTAATATTAGCGAAAATGAAATCTTTCAAGCACTTCAGAATCTGGGACACTTGTAAAAGAGAGGTGTTATTAAAACACAGGGATCTCCAGGAACTATTATCAACCATCGCCATTGTCATGCATTATTCATCGCAGTATCTCCTACTGAGGCATGATTAACAAACAAACAGAGCACCAGACGGGGAAAAAAGGAGCCAAAACAGGATTTCAGGTGATAGGACAGAGGCAGACTGTGTAGCCCCACTAATAATCTGTGAAACTGGCCTGAAAAATGGAAGTAACAAAGTCTTTAAATATGTAAATTGCTTACCTTGTCCAGTCGGAGGCAGGGAGCTGGAACCTCTCTGGTGCAGGTCAGGACACTGGGTGGCACTGGGCCTCTGTTGTTGGTGCAGGTCTATGTACTGGGAAGTTGTAGGGGCTTTCTGATGCTGATGCACATCTGTGCACTGGTAACACAACCACTTGTTGCAGAGTGTACACAGGCTCTGTGCAAGTGTGGGCTCTGAACACTCTGAGCAGCTCTGAAAGAGACACACGTTTAAAATATACAGTGAAGATACTCACACACACACACACAGGCATATGTGATAAAAAGATGAGGTGGCATATGTCAGAAACATTTGTGTTGCCGCTTTACTTTGGGCTAAATGACACTTCCAAGTTGTTATTTGTGCTCATGCTTGCAAATGCCTGAGAGACTTTCAGAAGAATATGAGTGAAACTAAACCTGTGCTAGAGCATCATTTGTGACAACAAAAAAAAAATTTAAACACTGATTTTATATTCCAACCAACAGCATTTAAACATTGTGATGTATGTAGATGTTAACAAGGAAGGACATACAATCTGTTAAAATAAGGATTTTGGCTATTTTATTATCAATATACATGATAGAACTCTTCTTAGCCCTTTGTGTTTACATGTGATTTTCTTTCACATATAAGCAAATAAAAGAGGATGAAAGCTGTCCATTAAATCTAGTAAAATGATTCAAAGGTATTTTCAACCAAGCAATACTTTATTAATGCCTGTGGGGAAATTCATCCTCTGCTGTGGACCCTTACTACCAATTTAGGCGCCTCGGGACCAGGGTTTTAAAACCCCATTCCTTGTCCTAAAACAATTGTAGTGGTATTCCTAATATCAATACAATACTTGATATTAAACATAGGAAACATGCCAACTCTATACAGAAAGGCCTCAAATGCCCCAAAGGGGAACAATCACAGGATCAACTGTGCAAACTCCAAAACTGCTGCAAAAAAGAAAACCACCTCGTATCTCTAGCTGTGTCAGTCAAGAAGAATTAATTCAAATCAAGATAGCATGCAATGCTAAAACAAGCAGCTTACCTTCTCCATTTCAGTGCTTTGAGAGTGGAGCTGTTGCCTGCTCAGCAGGAGGGAGTGGAGAGGAGAGGAGAGCGAGCAGTCTGATGCCTCAGCAGCAAGAAACACTGAGGTTTCTACCTAAGGCAGGAAGCAGCACGCACTGAGAGGTGGCCCCAGAGGAGACGGCTTACATGACAGCCTCACTGTGCTCTCTCCTCCCCCAGTTTATCCATGTGTAGGACCCAAGCCTCACTGCAGTGGTGGAGAGAGTTGTGTCACATTCAAATTCAACCCCTTGCTCGATGTTGCAGCCACCAAAAAAGAGAGAAAATCTAATCCTTTTTCTTAAATAAGCCTGTGCATAATAATTGGGAATTAGGGAGATAAGATAATTATTTTTTTGTAGGGCAAAATATCCCCGGAAGCCCTTTCCAAAATGGAGGAAGGAAGACCAAGTGACCTACAATCAGGAAGGAGGGAGAAATTGTACTGTAAGCAACTTTTAGTTCGTTGGAGCAGGCAGTGTGAGGCAGGGTGGGTGATGTTAGGCGCAGGCTGAGTCTGGCTATGTCGCACTGGGCTAGGATGGGACAGTCGTGGCCTCCTTCCCTTTGTCAGCTTGAGGAGGGGACAGGTCCCAGTGGAGCTACACGCTAACGTAGCACACCGAAACCGGGTCAGGCTCTGATAAGCTCCAGATGGGACTAGGATACACTCGTGCAATTCCCTCTAACACTGTGAAATCAATTAAGATTTTAACTCAGCATGTCAGAGAACATGAACTGAACATATCTGTAAGAGGAACGAAAAGGAGCTAACTGTGGATAATGAAGAAGAAAATATGGGATACGGACAGTTTATGAAACAGTAGCATGACAATATGAAAGTTGAAAAAGGAAACTGGGAAACATGGTGTTGTCGAAAGCAATCGAAACTTAAAACAAACGCCCGCCATCCAATATAGCCCAGCATCAAACCGCTGTCACATCTGGAGGTGTGAGCAAGTCTGCCTAACAACAACCCCTGCAGCCTGACCTACAAATCTTGACAACTTTCTCATCCTTGGGTGCTTCAGTGGGGAGCTCAGAGCAATCCCATTCCCCATTGTGTGCTCAAAGACCCAATTTGAAACACAATTAGTCAGTCGTAGTACGCCCTGCCTCTCGCTCACCCACCTCTATAGCATTTTCAAACTGTGCACTCATTTTCGCTGCACCTTCAGAGCTTCCCTGCCCTGCTAAGTGAAGCTGGCACCAGATATGCATGCCATCTCAGGAGATGTTACCATAATAGAAACCTGTGCAGCGATATCTCCCTTGAAAGCACCTCCCTATGTAACATCTATTAACACTGAGGTGATGACATCACAGAGAAGGCAGGATTATCTTCCACTGCTCTTAAGTTCTTAAGCCATTTTTCTATTTCTGCACTCAACTCACTTAACAGCCCACTCTCTGTTCTGCAAAGAAATCAATCAACAGGAGAGAAACATCTTCACTATCAACAAATCATAAAGCAATTTAAATAATTTGAGAAGCTCCCAGTTAAGGAGCTCTCCTTGGTTAAAAAGTCAGCTTCAGTTGCTGCAACTTCACGCAGAAACAAGACTGTTAAGCGATATTTGCTCCATCATGTTTATGTCCTCATCATGGGGTGCTTGAACTGCTTCAGATGATGAGATCACACCGTGCGCCTCCTGTCAAGCGGATAAAGACGATTTTACTTTCTGTTTACTGACACCTCACTCTTATGCACATAGTTAGCTCTCATTTTAAAACTTCCTTTAAAACAACATTATTTAAGGGCCATTAAGATGTTTTGATCACAAAGGGACACATATTATCACTTTGTAAAGTTGTTGCAGCTAACTCAGTAGTAAAAAAATAACTAACTGCTAACTAGCTGTAACTGCTGTAGCATATTAGACTAGTGGCACACATGGGTTTATCAGACCTTTTATGCTGCTCTAAACATGGTTATTGAGAGCAGCGAAACTTAATGTGTGATCCGTAAATCCAAAACAATGAGCTAAAAGAGGTCAAATAGATCCATAAAGCTGTAGAGTTAATCTGTAAGTTCATTTAATGTAATATTTATAAAAACTTTATTGATTAATGTACATGCTAAACTGTAGGATCTAATGTTTATCTCAAGTTGATCTAAAAAAAATGGATAAATCATGCAAGAACCTCAGTTTATTTTAATTCTTTTCCATTTGTAAGCCAAATTGCAAGGTGCAATATTCAGCAGAACAACGCGGTGCAGCTGAAGCTACTGTGTAGCACTGAGGACACAGAGGTCATGTCTTCTATTGTTTCGGGGAATTTCTGAGGTTTAAAACAGGCTAGAGAGGATGTATCTTCTAACTAAACTTTAAATTATGATTTGAAGGATGATTCTGGTGGTTTATAGAATAACTATCGTCACTATTTGGGGCAACAATATTACTTTAAATAAGCCTTAGAGTTTCACCTCAAGAAGATTCTTTGAAACACCATTTAGAGATACTTTAGTGGCTACTCAAACATTTCATCAGTGGGTGGGATTGCACTGGATTGAAGTATTTTTTTTTAATCCTTGTAAGGGCCCTGGTGCAGCCATTAATTATGGGAAAATCTAAATCAAGTCAAGTCGAATTTGATTTATATAGCATAAAAAGCAAAAATTGTAACTAGACCCTTGATTTATAGATATGGAAAAACTCCTTCAAAACTTCAAAGGATTTGTCCTCCATAATGGATGGCCTATGATACGTTTAACTTCACAGTTAACATAAATACAACCTACTGAGGTTCATCAGAAACCGTTTGTGATATGGTCTTACTCTATCTGTGGCTTGGTCATTAGGATACACTACAAATATCATTGTAAAACAATAAATCCCTGTTTGAATATTACACTGAAGTCATGGGGAAACTACCATTTAAGTATGAAGAGACCACAATAGTTTTGTGTTTAATTACTCACTGTGCAAAGCTGTGGGAATTTGGGATTTCCAGTGATTTTCCTTATGGCATCTTACACGTTTGGCTACCTGTTCCATCTGTTCATGAATGTGTCAGGCTGACAGCTCCTGATTAACGCATCTTCGCCTAATAACAAGCATGTCAGTCAAACTGGAGAGATGTGGGAAGCGCCTGCCTCCGCATCTGCAGCCTGCCTCTGCATTATCAGCCTCACCTCCGGCGCATCACTGAGCGTGATATTGTTTTTTAGAAAGTGCGCATGAGATTACGCCCCTATCATGGCATCGTGGTGCAATCCACAACACAACAGGAGGACAACACGAGTCAGCACGCGGACAGTTTGGTGCAAAGAGCGTCTAGAAACTGTGTCTGTGTACACGTTATTCCGCTCGTTAAGTGCGCAGCTCATGCAAAGCATCCTGTCAGGTAAACATCAGTGTGTGAGGGTGTCAGAGTGCTGTTTTCAGTCCAGTGGAAACGAGACTGAAAAGAGACCGAGGAACTCAACTTCTGCCAGTCACGTCAGGTGTGCTGCATGTGTCTGTCCAAAGGGCGAGAGGGTTAGTATTTTTTTTGTTTTTTTCCCTTTACCTTGACCCGTGCATCTCCGAGAGTCGGTCCCCCCCATCGGATGTCGCTCTTTAGACCGGACAAATTTTGGATATTCCAAGTCTCGCAGTTAATCGTGAGATTTCACACTGTTTCTCATGCAACACTTCTGACGTTTCTCAAAGCTGCAGTGTGATGAAAGTTTAGAAGAATGGCATTATGGTGACAACACAGCTCCCCCGTGATGGAGGAAGTATTCAAATCATTTATCTCACTAAAAATAACAACACAATGAAAATTCTCTATTAAAAGTAAAAAGGATTAGAAAGTTTACCTGAGCAATCATGCAGAAATATCACCAGTACTTAAATCATCAAAAGCACAAGTATTCATCAGTGTTACGTTTTTATTTATACATTATATTATTGGACTATTGCTGCTGCATTAACATATAGCCTAAGCAGCATTTAAATGTGGTAACTGAATATTTTACATACTGTTTGGTAGTTTAAAATCAAGTCGTTCGATACTTACAATGTTTTTATTTTTATCAAAGTCTCAATATTGCTTCAAAGCAAACATTTGGAAAAACAGAAAGTCTATGAATTTTATGGTGACATCAAATCACCGGATATTTCAAACTGTTATTTCGTCTGGTAGGGCATAAGTGGGAGGTAAGCATACAGGTTTTCCTAGTTAAGGTATCAAGTACCAACATGTAAAGTTATTCTCATTAAAAAAAAAACTGCATTCAAACAATTCTTACGGCATATTAAAGCAGCAACAGAACTCACACTGAGTATTAGTCCCCTTTGTGGTGTTAAATTATTGGTGCATTAACCTGCAAAAAGTCTTATCATTTGGCATGTGGTCCAAATGCACTGTGCTGCTGTGTAGTAATGCTTATACCTTATATCTAAAGCAACAGCCATCAGATAAATGTAGTGTAGTAAAAGTACAAACTCTGAATATGACATTTACAAAATGGTAACGACTAAGTGTTTATTAAACCTTCCTACCCTGCAAGGTAAGAAAAATGTTGTCAAGTAGGTGTTCAGCTTAATCCTAAACGGAGAACGCCGATATTTCACATCAAATGTCACCGTTAATTGCTATAAGGGACACAAGCAGAGGAAAAGTAATATGGCGGCTGGAATCAACAGTGAGCCTCTCAGTTAGGAGTGCTAATAACAGCGTGGCAGAGACAGCCAGCAGAGTGATGTGTACAGACGTAATAAGGTTACCAGCAGCATGTGGTAGCTCGTGCTAGACTAACGGTGCCTTTGGGATCTTACCAGCATCTCCTATTGCACAGCTTTGAGGGAGCCTGTCATTGAGATGTCAGATGTAAAAGGGGGTGATTTTTATATAATCTGGCAAACTGTGAATTACATCTATTTGTGATATCTGTATGCTTTGGGCCTTGTTTTAGTGAGACAACAAGTAATGAAGGCTGTGGAGTACATCTGTGTTGTTTGGATTGATAATTGGCCTTTTGGGTGAAAAATAAGAACATATTTATGATGGCACATGAGTCAAAATCATAGATTGATCCAACATTTAACAACAAAAAATTTAACATGTATATTATTAGTGAACACAATACTGCACACTCAGACATTTGAAGCATTTTAACTATTTTATTTTTAATAAAAGATTGCAAAAGACTCTATGAAGAGTTACAATCATTTTCTTCATTGTCTTGATGCATTTACAGTTTTTGAATAGGTTTTACACTCCTTAAACAGAGGACAACACTGTCGTGAAATAATGCAAAAAAATGAAAACATATTAACTGTACATCTATGCCCATGTCAAGACACACACACCCACACATTCTAATAACACTCTTCACAAGCATACCTGGACATCAGTGGTTACTCTACGGCTCACTCGCTGTGTACCGTCCTGCTATCACTATCTCATAAGGTACTATAAACATACACTGAAGAGTATCACAGCCAGCTTACAGTGAAATAATATGTACATGTTTACATAAAAAAACAAAAGACACAAAAGTGAGAATCATCAGAATGCAGACTTGAGACATCAGGTCTTCAGTTTGTGGTATGACTTAAAACAGGGGGATGGTTTCCCTTCAGTTCTTTTTGTGGAGAAACTTCATTTTACTTCCTGGAAACAGATAAAACAAATGCATTAAATCATGTAAAATGCACAACATCTGAGAGGTTACATTTAATTCAGGTTATTATACAGTATATGGGGGATTAAGCCAGGCTGAGATTAGAGGTTTGATCTGATTTAACCCTGTTTCGTCTGTCTGCAGTCTGTGTAGAAATCTGCATATCTGCTTAAATGTGTGGTTTCTTGATAAAACCTTTGAAGATCCCCTCCGGATAAACATGTTTAAAGACATTCAAAAAATACTCTGCTTTGAATAATAATTTGTGGTTGCCTCGTTCAGCAGGTCATTTGATAAGACTGCCATGGAGACCAACTCTGCACATACATCATTCTGCACAGACAAGCTCAAACATCAGTGTGAACAATTATCAAAACACATTATTGGCCTTATTATGACATGTTGACAGACTTGTCAGGACTATCTTGATGGTTTCTATCATGTTAGATACTTATGAGTTTCAATCCAGACAGAGCAAATGAGTAGCAGCAACTGAATGTTGGATGAGTCTGTGTGTGGCTCCCTCTGGCAAGATAACATTTGAGTCATGTGTGATCTAATCTTGTAGTGAGAGAGTGTTTCAACAAAGTTAGAGGAGGAATATTTGAAATTTCCCTTGAAGGTTGTTATGCAACCTGACTTTAAAACGGCTTAATTTTTTTTTTAATTCCTAGAATCTGTGTCTAGCTTTGTGAGTCTGCCGCAGGACTCACCAAGGCCTTTCAGAAACTTGTTGACTCCACTCTGCTCTGTGTCTGGCAGCTCCTCCAGATACTGATCCACCCTCTGCTCAAACAGACCTGTTAACAGGACAATACAAGAGATTAAAAGAAGACAACATGAAACATGTCAGTATTCCAGGAAATTAAAAAGCAGAGTGATGTGGTGAGAAAACATGCTGATGATGACTTTCAGCCACTAGAGATCAGTATTACTGCAGTGCCTCGTCCTGCACAGTAAGTATTAGAGTTGGTATAGGGGTATGAAGCTATAGAGAAAAGTTTGCAGATTTCTTAGGCAGAAAGAGGACATTCATTGAAACGTGACACTCAGGGAAGGACAGTCTACCTTTAGCCCGGGTCTTCCTCAGCTCCCGATCCTGAATGAACCCTGCAAACATCTGAGACTCCATGAAGACGCCCAGGAAACGACGGATGCTTTTAGACGCCACAGACTTGCGGAAGGCCTCTCTTTGGAAAACGCGCTCTCCGCGCTCATTCTGAGCGATGAACAGGGAGTAATGGCCGATGGTCTCCAGGAAGAAGCGGATGAAGGCCTCTGACACCAGGCTGTTCAAGGAGTTATACTCTGTAGACACGAAGGAGAAGTACTTAGTTCACTTACATCTGTATTCATAAGTAAGTAATAAAACAGACATGTCACACAGTTGACCCACGGACAGTCAGATAGTTCTTAAAGAAGCCTAAAAGCAGTCAGAGGCTGATTAAAGTTGAATACATGGTTTGGCTAAATGCTCAAAGCCACATAAGTAATAAAACTATACAACTATTGTTAACTGTGTGGAGATTTGGGGACATATCCCATACTGCTTGGTCAAATCAGCCTAAATCTAATTAACCACAAAATAAGAAATAATAATAATGTGGTTGCCTCTTTATTACTTCTATTCCTCTTACTCTGGTGTTGTCAGTATGCAAAAAGTATTGGAAAATTTCAGCAAGCTTCCAGAGGCACAGACCTTCATGGCTAGAGAAAAGACCCACACCGTGAACATTATCTGTGAAAGGAAATCTACCTAGAACTCAATACATTAAAAAACAACAACCAGAACTGTAACTGTGGGGGTGTCATTAAAGGAAAACCTCAACATGATCTGATGCATTCCCTTGCTTTTTTTATAGTACTGTTTGTTTATTTCCTGTCATTTTAGTTGTTTTGTATGGTAAATGTCATGGCCGGCTCGTAGGCCCCGCAGACTGTCGAAATATCACAAGGTACTTTAAAACCTGTGTGTAGTTTATTATGTAAAGTCAAGCTAAAACATCCATTTAATCTCATAGACTGCAGGCTGCACAAGTGTCTTGCTTTGGTTTTCGCATTAGCAAGAACAAGCTGTGATTGACATGGGGCACATGTAACACAACCACAGACACCGTTAGCTGAAGATTTTATTTTGGAAAAGAATGTGGAAAGCAGAGAGAGAAAGTCTGTCTGGATGTAGGGTCTCTTATGATATGAAACAATATGAAAAAGTATGTTTTTCTTTATTATTTTCTCTTGAAGGTCTTACATTTTGTTCTGTGAAAGACTGTAGCTGTTGTTTTCAAAAGTGCTTTACAAATAAAATTATTACTAATCCCTGGGGAAAAATCTACCTAAAAACCAACTTCCCATACCGGGAGTTGAACCCGGGCCACCTGGGTGAAAACCAGGAATCCTAACTGCTAGACCATATGGGAGACATGCACAAGACGGATTTGTGTAATTAGGCAGATTTTAAACTACAGACGCACCTCTAAAAAATAATTCTACTGATCTCATTTTGAAAGAAAAATACTTTAATGTAGTGTGTTTGTAGCTGTACAACTATGAGAAGGGAAAGAGCAACAACTGTTTCAGGGGTATTTTTTTAACCACCATATCAGAATATGTGGACCCTAATTAACTGTGGAACACCTGAAAAGTAAGCCTAATCAGTCAGCTCGACACAGACCTTTCATCATCAGAAACAACAGAGTTTCTCACTCTCTGAGTCTTTGTGACTCACTGTCATGAGTAGTCTCTGCAGAGGACGTCACCTCAAGTGCGTTTCACAGAGACTGAACATGTTCTGCCAAAGAAACTGTTGCTCCAATTAACAAGGAAAACATCTGTCTGCTAGTGAGGGATGATTTGTCACTTATTCACCTTCGTCTGACTCACTGTCAGAGTCCTGGTTGATGATGTCATTCCTCTGCTCCAGCGCTTGCTCAAGAGCTGCCTGAAGTTTCCGAGGCAACAGTGAGGCCTCATCGTCCATCTATAAACAACCGAAAAACTTTGCCGTCACTAGTGATAAACAACAATGATTGGAGAGTAAGTTTCAAAGGCTCTGACTGAAAACAGAGCCTGTTTAAAGAGAGCATCAGTTCAAAAAACACAATCTTCCTCTTGCAAATGAAAAGTTGAATTCATAAGCAATAAACATCTCAGTACATTCAGGGGTTTTGCTGCTTCAACCTTACTTGTCTGATATGACCAGTAACTTATAAATTAGATACATATTGCTGCTGTGTAATATACATTACTGAGACAGTTTGCTGACTTCATGACTTTTGCTACACTACATTTTAGTTACAGATAAACATTTCAATATTTTTTTTTCACAAAAGTAAAGTGATCATCTAAATCATCTATCATATTATATATATATAACACATCATATTATAAATATACAGTCCCCTCCAAAAGTATTGGAACAGTAAGGTAAATTCCTTTGTTCTTGTTGTTCACTGAAGACATTTGGGTTTAAGATCAAAAGATGAGTATGATACAAGAGTTCAGAATTTCAGCTTTTATTTCCTGGTATTGACATTTAGATGTGTTAAACAACTTGGGACACCGTTTGTATTAAACCACAGCATTCTGAGGTGAGCAAAAGTAATGGAACAAATAATCCTAAACTAAATAACATTTAATATTTGGTGGCATAACCCTTGCTTGCAATAACTCTCAAACCTCAAGCCTGCGACCCATCGACATCACCAAACTGTTGCAATCTTCATTTGTGATGCTATTCCAGGTTTTTACCGCAGCTTTTTTCAGTTCTTGTTTGTTTCGGGGTGTTTCTCCCTTCAGTCTCCTCTTAAGGAGGTGAAAAGCATGCTCTATTGGGTTCAAGTCAGGTGATTGATTTGGTCAGTCTAAAAGCTTCCACTTTTTTCCCCCTGATGAAGTCCTTTGTTTTGGTGGCAGTGTGCTTTGGTTCATTGTCCTGCTGCATGATTAACTTCCTCCAGTTTCAATGCATTTCTCCGTAAATGTTTCTGTACACTTCTGAGTTCATTCTTCTGCTACCATCATCAGTTACATCATCAATAAATATTAATGAGCCTGTTCCAGAAGCAGCCATGCACGCCCAAGCCATGACATTACCCTCCACCATGCTTCACAGATGAGCTTGTATGCTTCGGATCATAAGCAGTTCCTTTCTTTCTTCACACTTTGGCCTTTCCATCACTTTGGTAGAGATTAATCTTGGTCTCATCAGTCCGTAAGATTGTGTTCAAGAACTTTTGCAGCTCATCTCTGTACTTGCAAATTTCAGTCTGGCCTTGCGATTCTTACTGCTGATGAGTGGTTTGCATTTTGTGGTGCGGCCTCTATATTTCTGCTCTCTGAGTCTTCTTCAAACAATGGATTGTGATACCTTCACCCCTGCACTGTGGAGGTCGTTGGTGATGTCACTTACTGATGTTTTGGGGGTTTCCTTCACAGCTCTCACGATATTTCTGTCATCAACTACTGTTGTTTTCTTTGGCCGACCTGTTCGACGTCTGTTGCTCAGTACACCAGTAGTTTCTTTCTTTTTCAGGACATTCCAAACTGTTGTGCTTGCTATGTCCAATGTTTGTCCAATGGCTCTGGTCAATTTTCCTTCTTTTCTCAGCTTGACAATGGCTTGCTTTTCTCCCATAGACAGCTCTCTGGTCTTCATGTTGGTTTATCCTCTTTAACAGGAAATGCAGTCTTTATAGGTTTGAACCTAGGATGAAAACTTAGACTAGTCTAGCTATTTAATGTTTGGACAATCAGCCTAAGAGGCAACACCTGGGCAACAAGAAACATCTGTCAGTCACATGTTCCAATAGTTTTGCTCACTTGAAAAATGGGTGGGTTCAAACAAAGGGTGGTATGTCCTGAGTTGTTTAACACATCTAGATGTGAATACCAGGAAATGAAAGCTGAAATTCTGAACTCTTGTCTCATGCTCATCTTTTGACCTTAAACCCAAATGTTTCAGTGAACAACAAAAACAAAGGAATTTGCCTTACTGTTCCAATACTTTTGGATGGGACTGTGTAGATAAATATATTTAGTTCCAGACCAATAACCTGCCTCTGCACAAAATGGAAGCTCCTGTCAGGCATCATAGCGGCTAAGATGAGTAGGCACATGGCTCAATACATGGACAGGGCCCAGAAGGGAATGGGTAGTAATACCAGGGGAGCCATGCACCAGCTACTGGTTGATAGAGTGGTCACTCGAGACTGCAAGACCAGGCAGACCAATCTGTGCACCACCTGGATTGACTACAAGAAAGCCTATGACTCAATGCCACATTCATGGATACTGGAATGCTTGGAAATTTACAAGATCAACAGGACACTAATAGCCTTCATCAAGAACTCAATGGGGCTGTGGAAAACAAGTCTGGAAGCCAACTCAAAGCCAATTGCACAAGTCACCATCAAGTGCGGCATATACCAAGGTGATGCACTATCCCTGCTGCTGTTCTGCATAGGCCTGAACCCTCTCAGCTAGATCGTCACAAAGACTGGCTACAGATACCGGTTCTGAAGTGGAATAACCATCAGTCACCTCCTCTGTCACACTTGTCCGGTCCGAATGACAAGTGTGGTCGCATGGTATCAAAAAGAGGGAAGATGATCAGAACCGAGGGGATTGAACTACCAGAAGGCCACATTGCAGATGTTCAGGACAGCTACATTACCTTGGGGTGCCGCAGGATAACGGAAACCATGAGGAGGCAGCAAGGAAGTCCGCCACAGCCAAATACCTACAGAGAGTAAGGCAGGTCCTGAAAAGTCAGCTGAATGGGAAAAACAAGATCCGAGCCATCAACACATACGCCCTGTCAGTTATCAGATACCCAGCTGGTATAATAAACTAGCCAAAGGAGGAGATAGAGGCCACTGACATCAAGACAAGAGTACATCAGGAAGATGGCCCCCAAAGATGAAGGGCTTAGTGAATACCTCAGGCAGCAGAAACCCAAGGGTGAGGACAAGGAAGACGAAGAACCTTCATGGAGGGACAAGCCGCTGCACAGCATATACCACAGCGAAATAGAAGAAGTGGCTGATATCAAGAAATCCTACCAGTGGCTGGAAAAGGCTGGACTAAAGGACAGCACAGAAGCACTAATCATGGCGGCACAAGAATAGGCACTCAGTACAAGATCAATAGAGGCTGGGGTCTACCACACCAGGCAGGACCCCAGGTGCAGACTGTGCAAGGATAACCCCTGAGACAAGTACAACAGATAACAGCAGGGTGTAAGATGCAGGCACGAAGTGCGTACATGGAACGCTATAACCAGGTAGCTGGCATAGTGTACAGGAACATCTGCTATGAGTATGGGCTGGAAGTCCCAAGGTCAAAACGGAAGACACCTCCTAAGGTAGTTGAGAATGACTGAGCTAAGATCCTGAAGGGACTTCAAGATCCAGACTGACAAACTGGTAATAGCTAACCAACCAGACATCGTGTTAATCGACAAACAGCAGAAGAAGGCTGCAGCGATAGATGTGGCAATCCCAAGCGACGGCAACATCAAGAAGAGGGAACACAAGAAGCTTGAGAAATACCAAGGGCTGTGAGCCCCAAACTGGGAGAGTGGCTACAGGAGATTCCAAGTAAAACATCAGAGGTCTCTGTCCAGAAGAGTGCAGTCCTAGGAACAGCTAAGATACTGCGCACAACCCTCAAACTCCCAGGCCTCTGATAGAGGACCGAGCTTGAGGATGACACCACACCGCAAGGGGTGAGAGGGGGATTTTTATTTATTTATTTTTTTTCCTACAGTTTTACCCCTGATAAAGGTAAAGTGCTGTAATCTTGCAACTGCCACTTGATCACAGTGGCTACTGTTTAGTAGAAGTTATATAGTCTTGTTTTAAGTTCATAGACTAACCTGGCGGAGGAATCGGTCAGTTCCCAGGTCAACCATTAAAGCCTGAGAAAAAGAAAATAAGAGCGCATTATTATTTAGAACTAATTAAAAAAAAACTGTGAATCCCCTTCTTATCTCTTAAAGGTAGAACTGTTTATTCCATCTGCAGTGGAAACGTACATTTTATTGTGCAGCAAAACACAATCTGTGAAATACATAACCATCACCTTTAAAGAGGCTACAGTACAAAAAAATCTGATATAAAACCATAGACTGTATGTATGAAAAACATTTCTTAAGGGTTGTTTTCATGAGTCAATCAGCAACATGATGAGTGGTATAAACAGACAGCAGATGTTGTTGACAACACATTAGCAAGTCAGTATTAAATGTGACTTTTCAAGTTGTCTTTTCACATAAAACACCTCTCAGTCTGAGAGATATATGTAGATGTAGCCAGTGCTAAGATATGACAAAACTTTCACAATTTCATCAGCATTACCTGTATACTTACTTAAGCACACTGCTTCACTGGGTTTCTTCTCCCAAAATATTTATTGTGAGACACAACAAGAAAAAACAAATGACACTAGAGATCTTTGACGGGTGCTGCCTTTACACTGGCTCTGTACCGGCTTCAGGTCACTTGCTACAGTATGTATCTGTGTGAATGCTTACACATGCATGTAGAATATAAACACAACACACAAGAGTCAGCTACACTTCATAGGCTTGTGAAAATAAATATATAAACAAAACGATTGATAAACAAGAATATAGCAGATATGAGTGTTACCACACAGGACTTTCTTACATATGTTTTGTTGCAGGGCTACAAAAAACAATAATTTTCATTCATCAATTAATCTACCAATTAGTTTCTTGATTATATCTCGTACCCCTTTGGGTATTCATTTTATTGTCATAAAAGAGTAAGAAAATCTGAAAATAGTCACATTTGAGAAGCTGGAATAAATTAGTTTTTTTTTTTTTTGCTGTAAAAAAGAAGTGTCTAAAACGACTGTCCAATCAATGGCCAATAAACAATCAATCTTAAAACTTAAGATATGAACTAAACTTAAAATGTTTTTTTATTACGGCTGCACTAATTAATATTTTATATAAACAATGGATCAAATAAAGTATTGTGAGAGGGGTCAACTATACTGACCAAACTGGACAGATGATCACCCAACTCTGCAGTTCATACAGTGATATACAGTGTATGGTGATACTTTGTCAATCTTGTGTTTACAGCTTGTTCAAATGACTCCAAGTGGCCAAAAACACTTAATGCGCTTTAGTTGCTCTGTCTCAAAATGTTTTGAATCCTTTCCTTTTGTTGGAAGTCACCTGGCTGGTTCCCTAATATAATAAGACTAGAGGTAGAGGAGGTCAGACAGACACAGAAACAGTCGGCCAATTTATAACGGAATTACTCTGAATCTGTATTATTGTAAATTATCAACCAAGACAATAATATCCACTAGTCAGGGATTCAGAAAGTTGAGAACAAAGAGACACAGCCAGAACAATCAGGGACATCTAGATGAAGAATGTAAGAAACATTGGTCTGAAATGTAAAATTCAGAGTCTGGAAAAGAAACTGCGCTCAGAGGTAGACACTCAGGTAGACGGTGTACTCACCTCTTCCACAGGCAACTCCTTGAGCTTCGGCAAAGAGCTGGACAGCAGCCCCACCAGGAAGGGAGTGGGACAGCATACAATATCCAACATGGTGCCTGGAAGCACGGGGATAAAGGTGTGTTGCCAGGAGAAGGGGTAGAGAAGCGCCACCACCGCATGCATGCAGCTAGACAGGGTACTGGTGACAAAAAGAAAAAAAGAGAAAGACACTCACCATCAATCACACTAACACAACAACGCCCTGCAGAGGCCACACCAAATTAAACTCAACATGGTCAAAACAGGGCAGATGTTTCACTAGATAATGAAAAAAAATTTCCCCAGGACTTTTATATGAGGCATAACAGCACAGCTTTGTCCTCTGGCTTTAACACTTTGTTCTTCACGCAGCTCATCATCGATTGCACTTCCACTTCTCCCTCTTGGAGTTTAACACCATCTACTAGAAACCATAATGAGGGAGGGTGATCCCAATAAAATGCATTATTGTGACCATACTCTACTTTGTCTGCCGGGGTGGCGTGACTCTGACATGTTGCTATAGTTAAGCTGGGGGCTTGTTGACGCAATACCAAACAGCAGCAATTCGGTTTCAGTCCGACAGCTGTGGTACAAAATCGAGATCACAAATAGCAGCCCGTCTTTCTCACGATCCGTCGCTTGTTGACAGTGGCTGACCCTCCTCCCCTCTGTCCTCTGCATACTGTCCAATCCATGTACACAAAGAGAGTGAAAATAAACTGTGGGTCCAATCATGCACACACACACACACACACACACAAACACACACACACACAGTGGAGCACTAAATCAGTATGGATCAAGAACAAGACCCGGGATCAAATGTGGTATGCAAAAGCACCCCACTTGAGATATATACACTTTTAATGAGGAATGTTTTCCATGGTCGCTGTCATCAGCAGCAGACAGAACATCCAAGTAAACAGAAGTTACTCCCTTTTCTGTGACCTCATTCACACTGAAGTTTCAGCTTCAGCCCCGAGAAACTTTAACTACATTTTGGAGCAACATACAGAGAACAGCGATCAGATTGATTAGGATAATCAGTGTGCTGAGATAAATGACACACTCCCACAAACTTTTCCACTCCATTCTTTCAGGAGACATGTTTGCCACAGGCCTTTTCATCTTAACTTCCCATGAGTCAAATTGCCAAGAATAAAATGTGTTTTCTTGACAGGGTAAAATAGAATTACACCAGTGAAACCCCAAAGGCTACAATAACTACAGCGTTCAGTCTTTTTAGGCCTTTTCCAGTTCACTCATGACATGAAGCACTTGCAGCTTTGCTTTGGCCGGTCTGATTTCCATTTGCCTGAGGAGGGCTTGATAATTCCTAACAGATCCCGTCTCTTGGGTTTGACGGGTTCCAACAGGGAGTGATGGGGCACAGATCTCAGAAAACCTTAGCCACAGGCTACACGCGGCCCTATACACCACTGATACCAAAAGGATCAATTACACTCATTCCCCAACCACACACTCTTGGGAGAAGATGAACTTGCAGTGAAAACACTGCACTACCAGAGGTTGCCACTCAACGATGGAAAGAGAGAGGGACATTCCCGTTAGATCCAGACCAAAACATCAGACCCTCAGACCATACGTGGGTCGTAAAAAAAGAAAAGAAATGCTCTCTGGCCTCCGTGTCCACTAATATTAACACAATAGAAAAATAACAAGTTACAATTTAATTAAACCAAATTAAACATCCTGAATTAAATATTTGAATTTGATGATGCTTTATTATTTCAGATTTGTATACGTAGATAAGCATTGAGGTTGCAATGTGGTTGTATCAGATTGGATTATGCTGGATGTTGGCTTTAAGCCATGCAAGAGGAGTGGCTCTAGGGATGGAAATGCTGATCTGTCAGTTGGTCAGTCAGTTCACCACTTTGGTCCAGACTGAAATATTTTGGCAACTGGATGGATCACCATAAAACTTGCTTCTGCTCTTTGGTTTATGACCAAATACAAGAAAAACTAGCGACATTCCCCTCGAACCTCAGCTGCACTTTGTGTTTAGTGCTCATTAGCAAATGTTAGCATGCTACATGTTAAACCAAGATGGCAAACATGGTAAACATTAGCCTGTAAACATAGTCATTGTGAGCATATTAGCATGTAGCCTCACAGTGCAGCCTCACAGACACGCTAGCATGGCTGTAGATTCTTGTTATTTGTTGCCTTCATACAAGAGTATGGGAAACTGAATCCCCTGTCTGGCTTGTATGGCATTTTAGAAACTTTTCAGGCTGCAATAGCCTCTGAAAGAACATAGCTCATTTTAATTGATTCTTAGTAAAACCCAAAGCAACAAACTATGTGTGGATTGGTTGGAAAAGAAGACCAACGTGATATAAAGTGTGTGAGAACAGAACATTTTAAATGTTTAACCCAAAGTTTCACTTGTAAAAAGCATTGTAAGCATAAACTAAGATGCAAAGATTAATGTGATTCATTTCAATCTGATTACACACTTAAAAGTCATATAAATAAATGATTCCACTCTCAGGAAAAGAGAGAAGAAGAGGTGAGTTCTGTGGAGAGCTGTTATGTGTTGAGGTTTGGGAGCTAATCCTGACATATTAGCTCTCGTAGTTCTGCCAGGCCTGGTTCAGTGTGTGTGAGGCTGAGCTGGCAGATACTCCAGGAAACATGGGATCCAGAGGCTTAGTCTGTGAAGCCCAGAGGAGGAGGAAAAATTTCAGTGTCCGAGACAGAGAGAGGGGGCGAGACAAAAGCCTGTATCACCACATGCTTCACAGCTCTACTAAAGCACTGCGCTGTGTCTACCAGTCCTGGCATGGCTAAGACTGATTCCATAGACAGAGGACATAGAGGACTAGACTGACAGAAAACTCCACCACAGCTGTCAGACAACAGCTGTGGTGCAAAGCTCAGCAAAACCATTCTTCAATGTTAAAGCTCTTCCCAAGCTCAAAATAACACTTTGAAATCATATAAAGATGCAGCAGAGCACATACAGACCTATAGGATTCCTGTGACATATTTTTATCTCCTAGCAGATTGTTCTCTGCTCCCTTGGTGCCCCAATGGTTTTCCATCACTTCCTGTCTTTAGGGATCTCTCCAGCCCCACAGAAGGCAACAGCAGAAGCCATTTTACAATGAGAAATGTCTTCCCGATGGGAAACTCTATACATGTTCTTTAAACCACAATAACGTCTGAGTTTGATTAGTGCTGTCTGGAGAGCAGATGAATGTGTGCAGGTGTTTGTGTATGTGAGCGTCTACATGTGGGTGTAAACATTCACAAGAACGCCACTGATGTAAAAATCAGCTGGTCAGGCTCTGGTAATGGCCAAGTCTTTCTCAACTCTTTGAAAAACAGAAACATTTCACATGTTTACAGTGTGTGGATTTCACTCAACCCCTGAGTTAAATACCACATGGGAAACAGGTTAAGTTGTTAAAAGTGGTTTTGGTTTCATGCCAAAAAGTCTTTAAGAATAACAGAGGACTAAATTAAATAAGTATGCTGCCAGCAGTTGCAGTAAGTCTACCTCTCTGTCTATTGATCATAACACTCAAGCTGCAAAACGTGTTTCTTTACAAACATTCAACTCACTTTTATCTTAATTATTCAAAAAACAATAAAAGGACACCACAAACCCATAAATAGGATTTTTGCGTTTTCTATTTCCACAAGATTAAAGGGAACCCAGACTGTCTAACGCAGAAACCCAAGCAGCCTCCTGTACACAAAAGTGAGCTTGATTAATTCACCATGACTTTTAAGAAGCCATTGTTTAATTTCTCTCTACAGTCTCCTCCATTTTTACTCTTCTCCCCTCTCTTCCTCTTAAACATAGACTTTTGATCTTTCATTATATTTCTTAACCATCTTCTTTTCTACCTTAATTGACATGTGAGACATCCACATCCTGCAACAGGACATCTCTGCAATAAAATGTTATTTTATACTTTCACTTTGAGGGTGGCAATTCTGATTAAATGCAGGAAAGAAAGATGGGATTCAGCTATCTTAATGATGGAGTTATGGGAAAGCCATTAAGACCCAAAATACAGTAACTGTACAGTAGGAGTACTTTACTGGCATGCCAAGAGATAAATCCAGACATACATACAGTTTGGTAACCGACCTCAACTCTAGCCTGAGAATTCATAGAGGCTGTTTACATATATCTGCAGAAAAAACTCATTCAGCATCTGCAGGTCAGTTTAGTTAAGCAATTACAGAGTGACATAGTAGGTGATAAATTTACCTGATCAGGCATTAAACTTGTTATTACAGGCATTGGATGGTGAACAACAAAAGAAACTGTCACACTTTCAAGTAGAAGCAACAACCTCGACTCTAGAAAAAACAACAAAGTTTTCAGTTTAATATTACAAGAGTTTAGTGAACAGAACGTGGCAAAGAAACGAGCTATAGAAGACCCCACAGAAAACTATTGCCTAAAATGGCTTTCCCCCTCACTTCCTGCTTGTATTAGATATACATTTCAAGGGAAAGAAACATTCAACATGTTCTGCTGGCGAGGTATTTTGGGAATGGATTATGTACGAGAGCCCCAGAGGGAGCAGCCCTTTTATCATAGAAGTCATTAATGCTGCAGTGAGGCCCTGTCACTGTTTTCAAAATAAACCAAAACACAGGAGCTCTGCATGCATGCATGCACAATTGAATCCACATACACACACACACACACACACACACACACACACACACAGGGTTGAGCAGATCATACAGTAAGTAAGCATGACACAAAATGATTAAACTAATTTTTATACTTTCTTGGAGTCATTTCAGCTTGCTGCAACTTAAGTTGTAGTTTGAATTTGAATGTCTCATAATGTGCTAACATGCTGATGTTTAGCTGGTATAATTTTTAACCATGTTGACCCTCTTAGTTTAGCGTGTTAGCATGCTAACATTTGTTAATAAGAAAAATTCCAAATTTCATGACAATGTATCCAATAGTTGTAGAGATATTTTACTCATAACCACAAATGCGAACCTCACAGTGACAGCAGAAGCAATGTCAGGGGATCACCAAAGTCAGTGGGATTCATCCTCTGAAAACCATGAATGAATGCAATTTTGTCTGAAAACCCACAGCATTTCATGCAGCGAGTGATGTACAATATGACATTGCATTGCATCATAAATGACTGCTGTGCTAGCTGGTATAGTAATATGATCACTGTCTTGGGCAATTCATCATGATAATATTGTATCATCAGTTACCATATGAATCCCACCCAATGACTCCTTGATGTTATCACCTCTGGTAATAGACCGATTTTCTCCAGGGACACAGAGAGTGCTGTAGCTCATACGGAGGGAGCGAACATGGCATCATAAGTCAAACAGTGACAGTCGAGCCACAGATCACAGAGGGCAGAGTCGCGCACACAGGAAGTACATTCCTTCTCATCACAGTCACTGCCCCCACTGATGTTTGTTTAAACTGGGCTTTGAGATACATAGAGAGATTACTTCTCCACTAAAATATCCTTCCACTACAACCTCGCCTCCAATGCTCTAAAAGTACCCCTCTCTTTTTCTGTAACAAGAGGACAGATTGGGACACAGAGTCCTTGGAGACTCCAGCCCCACCCTGTTCTCCTCTGGCAGTGACTCTCACTGGTGTGACCCACTTTACTTCTGGTATCAAAACTGGCAGCTGACGGACTCACTAGCTAACTGAATGACCTGTTGCCTGACTTTCTGATACTAATCACAACATAATAATCAAAGAGTTCCACACATGGTGCATTTGTTAAGGCCCAGCTGACAGAACCACAGCATAATGCTGCTATTACTATGTGTCTGTGTGTGCAGAAAGGTTATTGTAATTCTGCCAACTTTAGCCAGGATTGTATGGACTGTCTAGCTGGCGGTCTGTGAAAAGTTTTTGGAAAAGCTATTTCTCAGTTTCGGATGATCACTAGGCATGGAAAACTATGACAGTGTGCCAGGACAGGTTAAACAAACCCACTGGAGCAAAGCTAACAGATCTAAAATGTCCTGTGACCATTAAAACATTTGTAGTGACATGTGGTGGCAACTAACTTTCTAACATTGTTCCTTGAACACTATAACTGCTAAAGCAATGAAATCTGGAACCACAAGCTGCATTGTATATACTGAACAACTGCGATAAAGTTTGCCATACCAGTCATTCCTTCAATGATATCCATTCATCCGTCCACCCATTTTCTAACCCCCTTTCTTCTGTTGAGGGTCACAGGAGGCTGATGCCTATAGCAGCTCACACTGAATGAGAAGTGTAAACGCTATTCAGGTTGCCAATCTATCACGGGACACATGGCTCCATGAGTGATATTGTGAAGTGAATTTAAATTAACTTTCAGTGCCTAGGCAATCTTCTATTAAAACAAAAATGTAGGAAATGGTATTCCATTTTTGTTTTGGCCCCATTACTATAAAATATGTACTAAGCAAAAGTCACAGACTCAATCTCTCACACTGCTCACACATGCAAATTATGTGGTTTCTTTCATTTAAATTATGTTTTGGAGATGATGGTCTCACTACAGTGGGGCTAAGACAACTCGTGGAGACTCACCTGAGTTTATCAGCCACAAAGATGACTCTACGCTCCAGCAGCAGTGAAGCAAAGACTCGTAACACCTGCCGTACACTGAGGCAACTGAACAGACTGTCAAAGTCCACATGCTCCAGTCTGGAATCGGTGGGTCGCCTCAGCTCAATGACCTAATGACAAAAATGTGAAGGTTAAGGCATCAAGGTTTGTGGATCTAATTAACTATGAATATTTTTTCTTCATCAAAACTGTATCTTGGGCGTAATTAAAGTAGTGAAAGAGAAAGCAGTTGTGTTCTGCTTTGTCAGCAGCTCTGACCTCATTTCCTGCACCGGGCAGAAATGTCTTAACTTTGATAATCTTCCCTGGTGCAGGAAAGGGCGACTCCATCAGACTCCTCATGAAGGGGTAGACCAGGGCTGCAGAGACGCCCCGCCTCCGTTCCACCTCATCCAGGATCTGAACATAGGAGGACAGAGCACTATTTAATCAACATATTTCAACTAGTTTTAAAATCAGCAACACAAAAGTCTTTGTAAATCTTTTGTGATTAACATGAAAGGAGCCTAGGGTTTTATCTATGTTGAATGAATAGCCAAGAAAGACAAAAAAAAGTGCAGTGTCATCAACGTTATTGACCATGGCAAAAATTAATGGAAACTTATTGTTTGACTACTAGCAATTGTCTGGAACTCATTGGCATTCATTTTCTGTTTTGAAAAATAGCAAATGAATTTCTTTCCATGCCTGTGTGATTGGAAAATTCCACACAGTGTGCCTGTCTGCCTGTTTTGGTCCATGCTGCCTTCTGTCTGGAAAGTTGATTGGAGAATCACTTGTTTTCAAGGTCACATGATATCACCTCTCTCATCCTCTCCATCTCTCTGAATGTCTGTCTGTCTCTCTCTCTCTCACACACACACATCCCTCTGAAATCAAACACTGGCCTTCTTTCCCATTGACCATGAAAGCACTTGTAAAATAGATTCCTTTAGTTTTCATCTCAGGTTTGCTTCTGTACTGCTCTCAAAATAGAAATATTTAAGGCACTCTCTTGCACTCTCGCATCTGTTGAAGGTCCTTAAATGTCACAAAACTACACAAAACCTTGGTGCTAATAAACACTTTGTTGATGGCACAGTTATTGTTCTTTAAATCAACAACTAAATAGAGATTTTTCATTTCAGGTTTCCGAATTTTCATGTACATGCTACAGTACAGCATTTAATCACAGTTTGGTTGCATTCTCAAAAGGTTTCACAATTTAGTTCACAATTGCACGCTGTCTTTGAAATACACCATGACATTTTATTTTCTTGTCATATAGCAGCTGTGGCACAGGAGGCGGATTGCCCACTAATCAGAACATTGGCAGTAAGATACTGAACCCCAAAGTATGGTGTGTGGATGTTAATTTCTGTTTCTGATGAGCAGTTGGCATCTTAGCCTCTGCGTGTGAATGGGTGAAAGTGACGTAGCGCGGGCACATTAGCCTCTGCCATCAGCGTGTGAATGGGTAAATATGACTAAAAAGGCGCTATACGAGTCAATTTACCACAGCAGCCACTTTGTTAAACAGTCTGGACTTACCCACGTTGGATTAATAAGAAAGCAGATGAGGCTGAAAAAGTCAAACACAGTGACATCTCTGCTCTATGTTAGCACCACTGACACAAAAGTGAAGGAAACAGTTACTCTGAGAAATCAGAAACTTTAACAAAAAAAGAGAGAGAGAGAAAAAGACCAAGTTTTACCAGTGAACAAGCGTTCCGCAGAGGTTCTGCTGAAAGTCATTTACTTCAGCTGTGAGACGGGTTAACCGCAGCTACAACACCACACACAGCTTGCTTACTGTAACTGCCTGTCTCCAGTGCATGTGCTAGGCTGAACTCACCGTGGAGAACAAGTCAAAACAGCCCAGTCTGCTGATGACACAGTACACCTCTGGAAGGCGAGGTCCTTTCCCAGTTGGCTGTAAGACAAAGCAAAACAAAGTCATCAGATACTGCTGTTAATAGACTTGATGAAGAGACACACACAGCCGTTCTGAAAACGGTCTACACAATTAAAGGGGCATTCCAGGATTTATAGCATTGCACTTCTAGAAAGTTGGGAGACTTACAAGAGACAGATTCACAAAAGGATGGTCAGAATCGAAGTAGCAGAGACTGAGATATCTTGACGTCTCAAGTATAGGTAAATCCCAAATACAGTGGATCCTGCATTTCCCATAAGGCAACTTTTGTCAGAGCCTCCTTCCCGGTAACTGTTCACATATCTCAAACATCACAATCCTCAGTTTGTAACACATGATTTCTGCTGAAAATGTATAGTCTCCAAACCCAAGCTGATGCTGCCCTGATGACATTGTTACAGTTAGTTTCCAGGCTTTAAAAATCTCCTCTGAGCCACAGAAGAACATTATGCTTTCTTCTCACAGGCTGAATAATCTGTTGATCGGTAACCCTTTAAAGTTTACTGAGAGAACCAGAGCAGAAAATGGTTCTTTTTTTATCCAATGTGTGGAATTACATTTTTTTTAAACCAATGTATAAAGGGTCAGACCATGATAACATAATACGCAGATAAGTTGTTTATATCTGTAGCTGAAGTCTTTAAATCTAGACTGTGATATGAGGTGAAAGTCTTTTATGTGGATACCAACTTCCTAAACACAGGTCGTTTATCCGCTCCTGCTGATTGTATCTACCTTCTTCTGTAAGCTCACAGACCATTATGTGCTTCAAGTCACAGGCACTCAAACACACAGACGCAAATGAACACAAGCACTCAAGAACCGCCAATCCACTTGTCCATATTAGGTATACGATTTTCTCCTCTTGTTTCTCCTCCGCTTTTCCAAATGGATGATTAAATCAACTATGTGGAGCTTGATTCAAGTCCTCAGGAATGCTCGGTTACTGCCAACGGCTGGTCAGACAGCAGGGAGGAAACAAAGTTTCTGGAGGAGAGCAGCTCACCTCTTCCTCTACCTTCATTAAAGTCTGCTTCTATCAAGATGATTCTCAGACCAACACAGCAGATCGAGTTTTAAGACATTTTTGTCTGGTCAAAAGGATTCACAGAACGTCCGGCTGTTATCCAGCACATACACACACACACACCACAGTCCCGGTAAACCTCTGAGAACATACACACTGTAGTACTGTAAACATACTCAGAAATACCAAACGGCAAACAAAATCACCACCACATTCACGACATCCCACACAGCCATGCTTTCTACCCACAAGCTAAATGGGAAGCTTAGAACAGAAAACTTCAAAGTGCTCTCCAGCCTCATTATGAGGAGGAAATGCTCCACAATGACAAAGTTAGGACTTTTCATGGTTTCTCTTTGTCATGCCTCCCCTGAGAAACTCTCATTAAATTGAATGAGTCAATCCTTACTGGGTTTATCATATTTTATTTTATTACATCTTTTATTATATTTTTATGCATTTTATGACTGTGACTGAATGTTTGCAGTATTAACACAATTAAAACAGAATGCGGCAACTGCATTTCATTTTGTTCTTTTTCTAAGCATGTGATTATATCAAATTCAAAATACATTTTTAATGTCAGATTTACATATAATTTATGCAACATACAATGTTAAACCCCACAAATGCATTTTTGTTATCGCTGTCCTTAGATAGCAATGTGGTTTGAATGTTTGTTTTTCCAGATTTTTCCAGGTATTTCCTGGGCTGAGAAGTCCCTGTACGTTATCCTCATGCTGATCAGCAGCTATAGTAATGAGTGGGTGAATCTTTTTTGTGTGCTAATTTTTCAAGTTCAGTTTCTTTCTTTTTTGTTTCGTCCTTTTTGCTTTATATGTTCTCTTTCCTCCTGCCACAGTAGACGGTCATGCAACACCCAAATGGCCACACAGGAAAACCGTATCACATGTTCACATGAAAAGGCCTGTCACAACAAACAGGGCTTAGCAGGGTGTGAACAGGATGCAGAGGATGAGAGGTTGAACAGTGGCTTACCAGCAGGCGTCTGCAGTACCCAAACCTCCTGCTGCCATCCTCTCCGGTCAACATGAAGGAGAAGGTCTCGCTGTAGCACAAAACAAATGTACACACATGAGAATCAACACAAACACAGATACACATGTAGACAGTTGCACATACATATAATAATCAGACACAGGGCACAGAATTATGACTGCACAACACATTTGTGCTGGGCCTGGCCCAGTTTAACATTTATGTGATAGTGTAGCAGCAGATAAAAGATTTTATCCCTTATGCCAGCAACAAGTCTGAAGGTGTCTCAAAGACAATCATGATGGGAAGCATTGTTGATAAGCATCAACACCATGAAATTATTATTAATAATGCAGTTTCAAAATACGCAATGTGGAAAGTAGTTGTTTCTGTTATCCATGATAGCTAATTTATATTCCCTCAAAACCTTAATTTATACATTTAGCAACAGCTGATACTGCAAGCTGCCTTTGACTATCCTCTAACCAACTTTATGGAAGTGCAATGATAAATCCTTTCCCTTTAACAGGCCAATTAGTAATTATGAATTTGACACTGAATTAGTTTGATTCTCAGTCATACCTGGTGTACTCGGACACAGGTCTCCAGTCTTTTGCATCTGGGAAACAGAACTGAGGAATGGCTTTGAGTCTCTGCTCTGCTTCCCTCATCTGCTTGCTGGGCCTCTCTAGCTGTGAGAGGAGAGGAGAGGAGAGGAGAGGAGAGGAGTTTCATTCAGCTTATTCTCCATCAGATAACTGTGTCCTCCTTTTTTAAAGATCCCCATGGATGTCAGTGTGACCAATAAATGACCAGACTAACATTTCTCCCATAAAAGGTTAAACCTTTGCCCCCTCCAGTCCCCATTAACTCCACAACAGAGTGAATGTTTCCTCTAGCTGGCAGAGATATACTTCTCCCAAGGGACACTCCTGCTGAACCAAATCTTAAATAACTTTCAAATATATCTTTGAATAACTAAAAACACTTCCCTGCCACAGAAATGGATCCTGGTTATTTTGAAATGTAAACAAGGCTCCCAAGACTCCCCAGGCACCGTGTTATAAATCTTATTTGCAGTCCCGCTTCACAGTGTCAACAACCTGCACCATCAAGTGTGAAAAGCTCACAGAAATATAGATGTGTTTTTTTTTCAATTTAAACATTCAAAAATGGCCATTAGGCACTGTCCTACACTGACCTATACATCATCATTTTCATCATGCACACATGTGTAATAATCTGTGACTAGAAGCTCACGGTTGGGAAAATTCTAACATGCCTAGCCCGCCTTCCGCCTTCTTTAACTGTCTAATAGTTAACTCTCATTGCCTATGTCAAGAAGGTTTGGATGCTGCTGTCTGTGACACTATTAGATGTGGTTTGTAAGCTCTGCTGTTATCCACACACATACATTTATTTATTTTAATTACTATTATTATCAATATCATTATTATAATAATAAAAATAATAACTTTTTGCCATTTAACTACAAATGGACTATTTTACTAATATACTACAGCGAGTGCTTTTAAAATCAATCAGCAGCACTGAACAATGATAATAATGTGACTCTGCCCCATCGCAAGCTTTGGAAAAAACGTCAGCTATTAACTATCTGTGTAGAATGTGTGATTTGTTATTCCTGAGGTAAAACACTTAACCTAGTGAGGTCCTCATGTATTCATGTATTCAGAGGATGGATTCAGTTACGACTGTGATGCTTTTACCTTGGGGAACTGGTAGGTGACCTCTGGGGAGTAGGAGTTTTTGCTGGGTTTCTTTTTTAGAGAAATAACCACAAAATACTCAAAGAGTTCTCTCTCCTGCCACTCAATGAGCTGCAGCTCCAGTGTGCGGTAGCTGGGGGCCCGTCGAAGGATGGACTGCAGTTTCAACAACCTCTGGGTGTGAGCTGAGGAGGGAAGCGGACATCAATACATTTATATTCTATCTAAACTAATTTCACACTTTTCACACAGTTCAGAACGTAAATCTAAGGCTCACATGGAATTAACCTTCAGCTGCTCAGGAAATTAAATGTAGCTGTAAGTATTACTGCCACTTCCGAGAGATTGTGTCCAAAACAGGGAGAAAACATCACTAAATCTCATTAGTATTCATTCCTGTCATTGAATCTAGACAAGGGATTGTATGGTCTACTTTGGCAAATGTTTCAATTACAATTCTGTGGTCTGTCTGGCCATAGAGGGTCATGCTGTTGCACAAGCACTGACAAAAACAGCTCTCAGAAAAGGTTCAGAGCTGACAGACGTGTAGCGAACAAATGCTGGGGTCATTCACCTTTGAACCTGTCGTCAGAGTCACTCTCACTCTCACTGTTGTCATCTGGAGGCAGACATGAGACAGACAAGAAGGTTTTCTACAGGTCAGAGTGCAATTTCACAAACACGTGTTTATGTCATGAGAGGGACACAGCAATGCTATGTGGGTGGCTGAGACACAAATATTTACTCACTTATCTGGTCAGTGGGTAAAGGGAATAAAGGAAGCCCTTACCTCTCAGAGATATAGTCTCAACATTGGACATAGACAGCTTCTTCAGCCTCTTCTTCCCACGTTTAGTGCAGTAGATGGAGTTGATCCTCTGGACCAGCTGTAAACAGAGGAAAGAGGAAATTCTCTGATGGGTTATTATCTGAAGTTTTGCTTCTTTTGATCCTAAGTATAGAAGAAGGGGGTGCACCTAGCCAAAAGTAATACTCTACTATGCTTTAAGGGTTGCTGAAAAATAGAACTGAAAAGCTTCAAGGCGAGCTCTTGAGAAAAGATACCACAAGAGCTGAAACCCAAGCAGTAATTACGCGCAGTGAGGCACTATGTTAAAAAGAAGTCTCTTCCAGACTGAGGAATTACAAGTGATCCAGAGCTGCTCTGGGTCTGACTCGGTCCCTACAGGAACCTGAGCTGGTCTGAGAAGCAGGAAAGGAGAGAAAGAACACAGTCAGAGCTCTGCAACGACTTAGTTTAGGTGTTTGTGTAGGATCCAGAAGTGTGTACCTTGGGGATCCTCCAGTGCCTGTGCGAGGCCAGGGTATCACTGGTGCTACAGAGGCTATCATCCAGCAAGCCACAAGATGAAGTTGATACACCCAGCTGGGGGAGAAGCAGCATTTCATCGTGGCTGTAGCGTTTGGACAACTGTGATATCCGGTGGCTCTTCCTGTCACTCGGACCGGGGAGGCGAAGGGACTGGCTACTGGGTTTGGAAGGCAACTAGTCAAAGAGAAAAGAATATGGACGGTTTGGTACATTTCATTCATTTATTTGTATGGTTTTAATAGATCGCTATCCCAGTGCATTAATTCAAGGTATTTTTCTTTGAGTCCCAATTGTCTCTTTATATATAGTAGTTTTCATTGTTAGTGGCGGGGTCCACTATTCCCATGCTGGATTCTAAGCACCTGTCTAAGCATTTTAGGGAGGAATATAACAAGAAGGAGCAGCCAGTGAGCTGTTACATGAAGAGCTGCAGGCAACAAGCTGCACACCTACAACTCCTCAGCAAAGTAACAAACTTTGCTGTGTCCTGCTGTTGTGTGAAAACTATTCCCGCCATGTGCAGCATGAAATCCAATTGCAGTCACTCATGGCATGATGAAAAAAAAGCCAATTATTGACTGACTTTGTTACCAAAACAACATGAGTTTGTTTGGCTGCACTGTAAACAGATTCAGCAGTTGCTCATCTGCTGTGTACCTGAGATAGTAGCTGCTTAATGAATATTTGTTGGAGTTTTAAACTCCACTTGTAGTTAACACCAGTAACCAAGGGTGTCTTCCCTTTCTATAGTGAGACCGTGTTGAAGTGAGGGAGCCAAATCTGCAGATGAGCAGATGAGCCTTTCTGTGGAGAATCTCCAGGTCTAAACATGTCAAACTGTTTCCTGTAGTGCCACAAATGAGGTGTGAGAAAGATCCTGTCCAGGATTCAACACCGATACCTAGGGATTCACGTCACCACACAAAAACATATGTTATGTTTACTGCTGTTATGCTGTTGATCCCTGAATAGGCGTAAAGACTTACCTGAGGTGGAGAGTTCAGCTTCCTGTCCATGGTGGTCCACGATCTGCTGCTCTCCAGCAGCAGACAAGACTTTCGACCCAAACTCTTCCGTTTTAGGTCAACATCCTCATATGGGTTCTCCTTCTCTGTGGGGATAAAGTATGTAAGCATTCAATGTAGCTCAAATATTCTGTCAGCAGTAAAGCTAGCAACTGTCCACAGACAGAGGATGTTTTCAACAGAAGACAGACGAGGCTGTGGCGTCAAAAAAGGGTAAACAGGGGGCAGCAAAGGGTGTCCGGGGCACAAGAGCACCTCACTTTGGCTAGTCTGAAAATAGATAACTCATGAAAGGTTCGTCAAAGGTCACTCCCAGCTGGCTCAAGTGAACTCTTTTTTCAAAACAGTTACTGTTGGCACTGGGCCCCACAGGCCCTAGTGGGTCTAGCTAAAACTTCTGGACACAACACTTCTGGTGAGTCACCGTCCAGGCATGCTAAGTGTCTGCTGTGAGAGATGAGGAGGAGACTCATCTTCTTAGACTTTGATTCTCGCAATACAATTGTTCAACTAATGTGAAGTTGTATTTTAATGCACAGATATATTATTATAATGACCTACATATTTCTTCTTTCTGGTGAAATACAGACAAATACAGTATATTTGTAAAAAACAAAAAACAAAAACAGAATATGGAAAATGACAACATTTTTAACCCCATGCCACATGCTTAAACGTACTGCAGATCTGCAAACAAGACATAAGCAATCAGGTTTGAAAACCACAGTTTATACCCAGACTAGGATTCCATTGTCAATTGATTTTAGGGCCTTAAAAATAAAAAAATGCAACACTACTGCTCTATAGATGTACTTTAGTCAATAAATGATAGCAGAAAAGGGAAAGAAAATGAGCATTACAGAGCACTGTGCAGCTCTCCCTGATGTCACCTGGCAGAGGGCCAACTTCAATAAAGAGAAAACTTGTGTAACACCACAGTCCATGTCTATTCAGACATGTGCTCTGAGAATAGCTTTTTGGCATGGTCTGAAAAAGGTTGTGAGAAAGTGAAGAAACCACAGTGAAGAATAAAAACAGAGCCAGATGGCGGCGAAATGCATGAGGGGAACTTTTAAAAGAAAGAAAAGCAGTGTTATCTGTCAGTAGAAAAGGAAAGATTAAAACTCTCCTCGGTGGCTGTGCTCCTTCTTCCTGAGTATACTGGTGGAAAACCAGATGAACTCAGCATCTCAAACAATGACTGTGTTTTAAAAAACATCCAAGATCAACCTACAGGCAGAGCTTTGTTTGGTTATCTATTTTTAGGTCAATAATTAAACCTGTTTGAGGTAAAAACACACACCCATGCACACATACGCAGACAAATATACACCGGCAGGGATCTTCACAGCGTTACATGTTGTGTCACACAGTAAATTAGCCTGCTGGAGTGATTTTCTGTGCATCATTAAAACTGAGTAGCAGAATAAGAGGGCTTAGTCTGACCCCATGTTGTGCTACAACTCCATTAAACTGAAGCAATACTGTAATGAGAGCCTGCTGGGAAAATGACATGTCTGTATAGCTGCTTATGTACTGGAGGGTACTAATCTACTCCTCTGATTACAAACATCCAGATCTCTCGAACACACTCCCAGTCAGACACACAGTATTATGAAGGGAGTGGACACACCTAGGCTGCACACTGTGAGTGTACATTTCTGTGCACACAATGGACTCTCTGGTCAGGGCGAGGCACAGAATAAACTATACCAACAATGTATCAGCTTATCCTATATAGTGGACCAACTACTGTACAGTGGCAGTGCTCACCCATTCAGTCAGAAAGCAGAAATGTGCATTAGATGAAAAAATAAGTTAAAATAAGAACCTTTGGCAGCACCACAAACCATACAGACAATCTTGTGCTTGTGACTGAACTGGAGGCATATTTTGTACCAAAGAATAACAAAATCATAGGTCAATGTATGCAACTGTCTAAGTGTAATTTTATAAGAATTTTATTACATGTACCAGACAGTCTCCCAGCTTTACTCACAAGAGTGAGAGCAGACGGCACTTGAGCAAAGTACGTCAGCGAAGGTAACAAAACACAGACTGATTCACACACTGAATCATAGTGTCACTGGAGCACAGGGTGTGATTAATCTGCCTGTAAACAGATCACTTGTTGGCACTCCATTTATCAACTACACAAGTCAAAAGCACTTAAAACAGTCCCCTAGATCACAATCTATCATGCAGTTGTAGTGACACCGCAGAATAGATTGCAAATGACTTGCACCCTTAATGTAAACATCTTGCATCGAGCACAGGTGCCAAAAACATTAAATGGTGTGAGTGAATGGGCTACCAAGACAGCTAGGGAAGTAAAGATGTCCTTGTGGAGTTCAGGAAATGTTTGGGGACTTCTGGTTGTCTGTATAACATGGTTTGTTAAAATAGGGGCTCAGAGGGACCAAAACATGGCTCATTTACTGCCGCGGCTGTTTCTCACATGGATGATCTGACCTTTAAACCACTGCATAGTGGTGGTGGAATCTAATGCTCTCCTCTATTAGGGACTTCAGTTTGAAAGCTTTGTATTAAATAGCTGGAAATAGCTGGGGCAATTTCAAACTCAGTGACAATGTCTTTGTCAGGAACAAACAGATACTGGCAAAAGTGCTTCTCCAAACTGCAAACTCTGCACTAACAGTGCTGGATGAACAATGGGGTCTTTGTTGGGATTCACATGAAAATCTGGCATGCCTTGGCACTCTCTCAAAAAAAAAGGGAAAAAATGCAGCATGTTGAGCACGACACTGATAACTGGTTCGAGAACATCATGGCTTCTTGTAGAAATACCATGATGTAATGTGATACTTGCATTAACCCATATTTGGTTATCACTGAGCATTAGTCATGAAAAATATTGGGAGAGTGTGAAAACGTTTCACAGCATCTGAAATCCAAGCTTCATCATGAGACTGTACTCACACTGACACACATTTCCACCACATTAAGTATGCACTAGGGTAACAGGCAATTGGACTGGGCAGAAGGCCTGGGGTCATTTGCTGGCGGAAAGGAATTTGGCTCTTCAACATCTCCAGCATTTCATACACACATTATCTCAGAGAAGATTTGAGTTGATCCTGTTAACAGTGAGATACACAACGTGCCGCTAAAAGGGGGTGCAATGTGAGAAGATGATGCCCGACAATGAAAGTTAAGCAACAAAATAAACTTACTTTGCTGTAAATTTGGTCCTAGGGCTGCACAATTGCGGCTATTATTGAAAACAATATTCTTTGTGTACAAAAGAGTTGTTCCGTGAGAGTTTTCCAGTGCTCAGCCTCTATGAATATGTGTTAGTAGAGTGCTGGATAGCAGTGTGAAATATGTAGACAACCAGATAATCTTTCCAGTAAAACACAACCTTTACAACCACGTTGTCCCTTAATTTCTGCTCCCATGGTGAGACTTTTTCTATAACCCGCACCTCTACATGAGACAGATGCAAGAGGAGGAGCTACCCTCAGTGTTGTAAAATTAGGCCATGCTGCACGGGGCTATCACTTTTACTCAGACATTTGACTACTTTGTCTTCTAAGGCCACTGCTGAATTCACAATAACGATATAATGTATGTATTTACTCTTCATGGAAGGTTCTGAACACACATTTCTTGGAAAGTTAAGATGTTCTGGTACAGGGGAAGATCACCTTTTATTTAATCTGTCTGCCAATACTTTCAATTTATAATAATGTCATTACACGTCCAAAAGGATGTAATTACATAAGTCATAAATACAAAAGCTGTTTCAAAAATACTATGATGTAATACAATACTATCATTTTCTAAATATTACTATTTACTTACTACAATCCCTCACAGTAATCCTTCATCTGGATTTTTGCAAAGCAACTGCCAGATTACTAGCATACTGTCCCTGTCTCTTTTATAACCAATGTCTAATATCATCATTTTCTAAGCATGAGTTCAAATTAAACTGTAGTAGGGCTGTAACTAGAATTATTTTCATTATCGATTATTGTGTCAATTCTTTCCTTGATTAAAGAAAATAGTGAAAAATGTCCATCAACAATTTCCCAAAAGCCCAAATTGACACATTTAAATGTCTTGTTTTGTCAGAGCAAACCCCCAAATTATCCAGTTTACTATCATAAAATACAAAGAAAAACAGAATTTATTCACATTCAAACCTAACATTTGTTGTCTATTTTACTTTTAAAATGACTATTACGCTTAATTGATTATCAAAAATGTTGAATAAAAGATTACATATCTGTTGACAGATTAATCGACTCATCGTTTCAGCTCTAAACTGTATCCTTGAGTGACCCTGGTCAGACAGAAACCAGTGAGTGATCAAAGTGAAATAAAGGTCCTCTCCACTGTTGTCAAAGCCGGTGAACCAGTGTGCTTACCTACTATGTCCTCATAAGCATTCTCCTCTAAAGTGCTTTTGGAATTGGGTCGACTCCGTGTGTCTGTGGTTAATGTGCCATTCTCTGTAGGTGAAGATGGATATGAAGATGGCAGACTCGTAGCATCCTCCGACTCACACGACTCTCTGGAGAGAAATGAAGAAAGTCAAAACAGATAATGAGGGGCAAAATTACAAGACTCAGTAAGGGCCGGTGTCAAAGGAGTTAGACAGATAAAAGTAAACAGAAAAAGTGCAGATGGTATTAAATATAGTCCTGAGCATGTGGTTCTAGCGGTTAAAAACACAAATCAAAAACATTGTCTTATCCATTAAAAACCATAAATGGGGAGCCACCAATTATAAAATACAGAAAAAACAGAAATACCATGATCAACATGAAATTCTTGATAAGTCACAAGTAACTATGCAGATATCTTACTATTTCTGAGTGTTCTTTGCACAGTATAAGGCACACATCAGATGTCAAGGCACTGCAGAGCAACTTTGCTACATTAGTGCAGGGATCTACAGCATGGTCATGTCGCGCCATCGACAGCTTGTGGCTTTTAAGCTTTGTCTGAAATTGCTAGAGCCACAGGAATGTTAAACACAGAGTCCAACGGATGAACGTTTAAGGTTTTCATCCCCATTTTACATAGGGACAATCTGGAGATGCTCCACCCTCACCAAACTGAGGACCTCTGATCCTGAGAGCTATAAGTTAAGAATAAAAAAGCAAGAGCAGACTACAGTATCCAGGGCGCAGCAAATATTTATGCACCAAAGCGGCACAGTAATCCAGTGTTGGATTTCACTGGTTTCTATAAGATATTCATTGTTGAATATGTGGAGTAGCTTTAGTTACAGGAAAAGAATATAAGTGGACTTCTTTTTGAGTATGAATATCCTATAGATTTGTTAGGAGTGTGTTAAATTGCCAAATTTTTTTACGGACCAAAATTAATTTCTGGAAAGAATCTGCCATTTCAAACGGTCTGTACAATAATTCTGATATGTTTAGTAAGAGCTGCTTTTATGATACCCAGTAGGCATTTAGCCCACAGTTAACCTTTGATGAAATTTTTCAGTATGATTACATTAGGAAAGCTGGGGTGACAAGAACTTTTTGCTCTTAACCTTAAGTAAAAAATATTATTCTTCTTCAAATGTCTTTTGGGAAACATAACAACTGATTCAACACTGATCTCCACTTCAAATCCTAACTAAAGACTAACTTCGGAGAACCAGAATGTAGATCGCTCAAAAAGCCACAATCAGACCCACTGACCAGTTACTTATTAAACTACCACACCAACAAAGCAAACACTTGTCTTGCCCGGGATCTAAATTCCTCACAGGAGGGTCAAACATATTCTCTCCTGATACAGTTTCCAATACCTCAGTTTAGAGAATCTGCTCATAGCGTGTACCACTGCTCTCTTGGTGGAACTCATTTTAACTGTTTACTGCTGAGGAGGAGTCAGACATCAGCACACTGATATTCTCACCTGTCCTGGAGTCTCATTGGGGTGCTCCCCTCTGCCTTCACCGTTCGAGTCATGCTGGGTGCAGGGGTCGAGGGCAGAGGTGGGGGAGACTCAGAGGCTCTGTTTGGAGGTAGTCCATTGGCTGGCAGTGTGCCCTTCTGGTCCCCTTTGGCGTCGTACTCAAAAGTGCGTTTGGGTTTAGGTAAGGGGTTGACTGGAGTGCCGACAGAGATCTGCTGGCTTGGGGGTTCTGGACTCTCGGACCTGGCGGAGCTAACACTAAACCTCTGTCTGAGTTTAGAGAGCTTATCAGACACTAAAACAGCATCTGGTTCAGTAGCAACTGAGCAAATGCTGCTGCGCTTACTGGTGCATGTGCTGTCCAAATCATCACCTATCACAAAAGACTTTTGTCTTGTCTTGTCTGGAGTATAGCAATTACTTAGGTAACGTGGAGGCGATGGGCTGGGATTCTCCTTCAGGGCTTGCTCTATCTTTTGAATCCTGTTGAGGACTGCAGACGTCTCCTTCCGAGCAGACAGGGAACGTACAAATGTTGATTCAGATTTGCCTATCCTTTTCTGGAAGCGACCCACGCTGTCTTTGCCTGAAACTCCTTCCTCTTCTTCTGTCTCTGTGTAGGAGCATTCGGAGAAAGCTGTGCTCATCCTGCGAACCCCCTTAAAGTCAAATGTTTTCTCGCTACAGGGAGAGGAGAGGAGGCTTGGGCAGCCCTCACTGCCTCCTACACGCTCTCCCGCTCTTTTATCTAGACACAAGCTCATCCTAGGCAGAGCCACCCTTCTGCACTCCCATTCTGAGATCTTTTTGCGGATTGTGGCAGGGGGAACACCTGCAACTGAGCGGCTGAGAGAGAGGGTGCGTTTGTGTCTTTGGTTAGAGGAAGGTCCCAGTGAGAGCGTGCTCCAACTCAGGGGCCTACCATTAAGTCCATCTCCTGGAGAGAGATCCCCTTGTGTCTCCTTCTGCTCCTGGAAGCCCTGACTGTCCTGACAGGACTTGGTTTGAGCTGGCGGCTTATAGATGGAGAGCCTGTTGTCCAGGCAGCTGATGCTCTTTGACTTGGTGAGACGGCCTTGGGAGTCAGTGTCACCTATGAGAGATGCACCACTGCACAAGGTAGCAGTTTTTCTGTTCCAGCCAGCACGTACCAGGAACCTGCCGTCAGTCCTGACGTACCTACTCTGCTTCCCAGAGCTGTCACTGTCGCTGAGCAGAGGCTGCTGGCTCTGCCCCTGACTGGCGGAGAGAACAGGACACGGTGATGCCGACTGGCACCTGCAACAAGAGAGAGAGAGGTGTGAACAAAAACATCACAGCAAAAGAGACAAATCAAAGAAGCTGCCATGATATTCACTCAACACTGCAGCATGAAAAGTAACTCGTCGTGGAAAAGACGGAAGAAAAACTGAATCAGCTGAAAATTCTCAATTTATTCCTAAGATCAAAGGCAGATTGAAAACCCAGGCCACTTATTGAGAATAACCACAGGAAAGTATTCTGTCTTTGGCAGCATGAGATTCAAAAAAAGGCCAAAGGAAATAAAGACTACATTAAAATGCCACTGTGGATTTTTCCACATCATCAAAATAACCTGAGGAGAATCACAGTGGACCTCACACACACACAAAGCAGTATGACAAGCAAGATTTATTACAGCGGTCTTACCTGTAAATGTCTCACTGCTCCTCTCTGGTCCTTAAAGCCATTTCTGATCCCTGCAGTTGAGATACTAGGTGCTACAGTAGTCCCACGCTCACTGCTGACTGTCCAATCATTCACCACACACACTCACTTTCTCACGGTGCTCACCTCCTTTAAGATTTCCAAAGAGAGACCAACATTCTCTGTAAATGCCTAACACCTTCCTACTAGTCTTTCAGGAACCTTGTCATGACTTGGAAGCCGGATAAGTCTTGCGAAAGTGAAGCGTTGGGAGATTTGATGTCACAGCCATGGTTAGAATAACAAGCGTTATGGGAGGAGGAAGCTGAGGGCTGCGTACTGTAATCCAACAATACAGGTTGGGACAGATCTTGCCTCACACCTACCTGCCCTTCCCTGGTTTCATTCCTCTTGCTCCAGGGTTGGGAGACTTTTACTTTTAACAGCTCGGAACCTGCAAGCTGCAAGCATGATGGATGCATCTCATTTTACTTTCCCCTTACAGAAATATGAGACAACAACTTATGTCTGGAGATTTTTAGTGCTAGTTTGTAGTATTCAAACGTCCAATGAATAGATTTTTAAGCACACAAAACTTACTACTGTGACTAATCAGACTGAAATATGAACTGATATATCACTGTACATGACTTTCCCCAGCTTGGGTAAAAATGAATAACTGAATATGACACTGTGTTTCTTATAAGCAGTATATTAACATTTATTAAACACTATAATGTAGTTTTAAGCAGATTTGAAGAATTTGTTTTAGTATATTGTCATTCGTTAACTGTTTATACCAGCCCCCACTTATGGGTGCCCACAGTTGTTAAATACATTAATAATAATAAATATATCTGCTTACAACTACATTATGTTGTGCTATCAACAATTTATATATTTATGTTTATATAATGCTTAATGTTTATTAAATGCTTAATAATATATATAATGTAAAGTGATGCCAATATTTCATAAAGAAGTTCAACCTCTTATTCGTCATATAATGAGCAATAAAATGGAAATACAATTTTTTTATTAAATACGTTTTTTCAATGAAAATGAGAATAATTATTTAAAATGATCCATCCCTCCAATATCGTAAATCATATTGCAGTTGCAATCTGTCAAAATAATCGCAAATACATATTTTTTCAAAATCGTTGATGTTCTAGTATGTACATAATTTAGGTTTGTATCAAATATCAACAGATAATCTTTCCCACACTATGAATACATTGAGCTCTGATTACTCTTTTACTCAGACTATTAATGTAAATATATACTGACTTGAGGTTGATGGTTTCAGGAAGAAAAAACTTTCTGAGCACACTGACATTAATCAGAAGTCCAACACATGACATGTTGCAGTGGTTCAGCAGCGAGCTATTAGAAATTAAAATCCTTCTGGTTTCCTGGTAAAACTTCCAACTAAACTTCTGCCAAGGAGCATGGCTAATGAAAGAGGCCAGATAGGAAGCAGTGTCTCTGAAGCTAAATCAATAGGAATGTTTTAGTAGCAACCAGACCAAACACTCAGTAATGCAATTCTAATGCCAGTAACAGTACAGTTTATTGAGTTAATCACAGGAGCTTAAATCTTTGCTCTTTGCCTCTGGAGTTTTTACATTTTTTGATAATTTAAACACAGAGAGGATTCAGCACTGTCTCCATGATTCCACCAGTGTGACAGTAAACAGGCAATAACATGATGATATGGAAGAAAGATTCAAACTGACTTCCTCTTGTGGTGTGTGAATGTTTCAGAGACTTTACCTATATGTACCAAGTGAACTACATCCTGTACTGTCTTCAGTCTGAAATGCACATTTGACTAAAGCGAGTCTTTACAAACTTGTAGACTGATTTTCCTTACTTGTAGGTCTACAATCCATGACTTGGTGACATCATTCAAATATAGCATATATTATGCCACACTGCATTTTAACGTTATGTGTTTACACAGCAGCAGATTTAATTAACTGTAAAAGGAAAATCAGGCACCGAATTAGACAGATTTTGAATATTAGAGCCTCATTGAGCTAGGATGATGTAAAATTAAATGTAGACTGTAGTATGTAGACCCCTCCATTAGACACAAAAAGAAAATATGTGCAGAATGGTTTTGTCTATTTACGGTTTGGGGACATTTAGGGGGTCCTGGTGCTCTGGATCATGTTTGTAAAAATATGTCCAGTTTAGTCAGCTACAGCTGGGCCGGCCACACATACAGTACTGTACAAAGAGCTGGATGCCAGTCACAACCTGGCCTCTTTCACTCAGGCTTCCAGAGCATGCTAACCACAAGCCACTTCCTGTTACTGACCAGGATGGAGGGAGCGGACTGCTCACACAAACAGCACTTCTACGATTATAGTTCACCATTTGTAAACTTTATCATCCATCAGCACTTTTTCTCTGTCACTCGTTTATGCATTATCCTATAAGCCTATAAAACTCTAATCCAAATTATATTCAAGAGTTTTAGGGGTTTTACTTGCTCACATATCAGTAAATAAGCTCTACATAAGAAGATAAGACTGTGATCTCTGAGGCGAAGGACATTCCTTCAATGTACAGCATCAGCAAATTGGCAGGGAAGATCCTGTATTTGGTATAAATACAAATTGGTTAAATTCACCGAAGATCACAGAACAAGTAGCGAGCAAGTTCTTTTGTTTTGCTTTGTACTGATTTTTTCCCCCACTATGCTGCTGCATGTTGCCATGCATGGCTCTTGAGGCTACACAATTGTCCTAGAAACTGATCTCTAGTTCATAGTTTGGGGAAATGCACTGTGTAGCACTAGCCGACACAACAAATTTCACTCCATTTATTAAAACACAGAGCTGCAAAGCATCTGTGGGAGCTTTAAATGTGATGTTTAAGAATCTAGGGTAACGTGATCCCATAAGGAAAGCAGGCAGTTAATAAGGCTCTACTATAATGACAATTAAATATATCAACACAGGTGGAGGTTAAATGCAAATTCATGTGCGAGAGAGCTTTGTGCTACTGTGTGATTAGCGATTTCCTCACATTTACATTCACCAAGTTTACCATGGGAATAGCATATGTTTGACTCTGCGGTAAATGTGCACACTTTCCAGCAAATGAAAGGTATTCATCTACCTACAATATGATTAACAATTGAGCCTCATCAGCATCAGAAAATGAGAAAGGAATAACTAAGCAACGCTCCAGTTAAATAGTAGCATTACTATATATTAGAATACCGACAGCCGCACCATTGCTAACCATCAGACCGTCACAAGGTGGTGTAATAGTGTGAACACTATATTTCACAGCTGACAGTTACTATGATTTTGTGTAACTACTGTGTGTGATATGAGACTAAATTGTTTCTTGCCAATCTTGCCTGTTCCTAAGAAGACTTCTTGGTTAAAGAAAGGGCAAAAAATTGACAGGATGATAAATATTAAAGAATAAATAGTCTACATATCACTCCCAAAGTTTGTTTTTCTCTCCCAGTAGGACACTGTCAGCTCTCAACATGCTAATACAAGCTTCAGCTCAATACTCCCAGTTCAGATTGGATGGGGCCCTTGTCCAGGATACAGGATCATACTTGCAAAAGCTTTGGGAGTCTTATCATGGCTGACAATCATTGATGGTTCTTTCCCATAAGTGGGGAAAAAAGGAAAAACTACTACGGACTCATCATGTTGAAAGACGTGATTGAGAATGAATTCACTGATAAGTATGCCCCTTGTTTATCTTTCAAATCAAAAGAACAAAACATCCAGTCAGATGGATACTCTGACATCATGTTATATGAGGTGCACATTAACCAGCCCATCCCTGTCCCAAATGTCACTGACCTGTCGGGCACGTCCCGCGGAGCTTTACCCCCTCCTGCATGAGGCACAGCCTTCGAACTCTTGTTGGCAGTCATGTTTGTCTGGAAACCGCCCACACACCTGACAGACAAACACAATGATGTGAAACATTTAAAAAGGTGCAGCATTCTACGTATTTCAACAAGCAAAAAAAAATAACAGGGAGTGAAAACTAAAACGCTTCTAAAGTTGTTTGAGTAGTAAATGAGTCTTATTAGGAATTTAGACTGTGATTTAAGTATATCACTAAAATACTTAATGGAATTAGACTATACAAAAGGTCCAGTCCTCTCATGAGCATGGACCAGAATCACATCAAAAACCAGATGGCCAACATTCCTGAAAGCCCACGGCCAGGACCCAAGACAAAATTGTGTGCTCCATCAGCGTGAACAGGTCAGCTCTGGTTACTTGACTTGGTTTTGCAGCTCTGCTCACCACCTGGGTTTAATGTTGTTCAGACTCTGCTTAACTTTGGCATCAAAGGATGAACACACTGGTTCCAACAATAACAACACGATTGTTATAGGAAATTAAGTACTATAACCTTATGATTAATAATAGCTAGACTTGACACAAGTTTTAAATGTGACTTCCTCTCAATCACAGATTAACATAAGAGTACAGTAGTTATTGCACTTGACAACTTTTCATAAGGCAAGCTAATGAAATAGCACCCCATTTCACCACAGGTGTCATGTTGAATCTTCAGTGCAAACATTGCAGACGTCTATGAAGATTCTCAGTCACCCAGGTCATAGTTATCCAACGAAGGTTAAAGTCAAGGGCAACTGGACTTGGTTGAAGATACTGGAAGACGTTTCATCCCTCATCCAAAGGACTTCTTCAGTTCTGACTGACAGGCAGGGAAACTCAGCTATTTAACCTCAGTGGGGTCGTTTGCCAGGGTCATCGAACATTGCAGACAAATTTCGACAAACCAAAAGCAAGTGGCATAACTAACACAGCATGTAAACAATGTTGCGGCAGAGATATTCTGGTGCTTCAGCCACAGCTATTCCTCAACTTAAAATAGTCAATTTTCACATCAAACAACACAGAACTACATTGCTGGCACTAAAACAGTTCAACTGATAATATTTAAACAAGGTCCTGATCCAGAGAGGAAATTTGGAAATGAGGCCATTACTCACGTGGCTGCTACAACATTGATAGTTTTGCAACACATAAACCAGGAGAGTACAGAGTTAAAAATTAAGATTTTATAATTATTTTGCAACCTGTGGATGGATCGTCATGTGTCTGGCACTGCACTTCAGAACAACATGTTAATTTCAGAAGGTGCCTTCAAGTGGCTGTGGATACTTAATTAACAACAGGGGAGGGCTTATACAGTGTAAAAGCAGCAGTGGATAACAGAGACTGGTAATAGTCTCATTAAAGGCTCAGTTCAAACATCGCAACAAAACACATTTGCTCACTTATCCCTAGTGATATTTAGTACAGCCTGACGATATGGAATTTTTGAGGCCGATACCAATATTTGAGAGTTCCATATATCAGATACGATACATACTGCCTGATAGATAACATAAACATTTTTGTTAAGGATCCTTGACGTTTTTGTGCCCATGATATAGCGTGATTGAAAAATAAACTTGTCAGTGCTCACTGGTCGATAAACAATAATGGTGATGAAGACACTAATCTTAATTACCATAAATATCTCTTTGACATTTCTTTACTGTAATTTCTTCTTACTTATCGGCTGAAATATATGCAAATGCAGATATATCTGCGATAAACTACTACAGTGCAATACATCAGTCTGGACTTTTATTGGTCTAGCTCTAATATCTAGCAGTACAGATAGTTGAGGCTTTATTTTCCTTGAGATTTCTATCTCTACCATTATAGGCCATAATAAAGGGAAACAAAATGTTGTTGATTTGAAAGCATTGCTGGGAGTCGCTGAAAGCATGCTCTCACAGATGCTGTTGTAAGACATCTTCTTTATAATAAGCATTTCCTAGACTTAATCTCAAATTAGACAAGCAGTTGGTAAAAACCTCCCTTCAAAATGTAGGCCGTTGCCCCTAAAAAAATCTCTTTTTGAAATGCAGCAATGACCCCTTCAAGAGGGCTCAAAGTGATTGTTCTTGGTGCATAAGGAGGTCAAATGGAGATCCCTAGGGATCAGAGGTGGAGGATGGGAGGGTGCTTGGCAGCATGACTTGTTTACAGGAAGTTGTTGTATGAAGAAGCCAGCCAACCAGTAGTGGATCTGAGTCCTAAAGAGACAGATGAGGAGAGAGAGGGAGCATTCCTGCTGTCAGCTATTTCCTGTGGACTGTGCTAAGAGGATGGGGCGTGCATCATTATTTTCAAAGAGTGATGTTGTCCTGTCCTGCGTATAACTCTCCAGTACTGTTGTAAGTCTGTGAACTACAAAGACAATTCCAGTCTTAGTAATGCACTGAGGATTGTCCTGTGAATTAAACACTTTTTGGATAGCAAAATGGAAGATAAATGAGCTAAATAAGTTACCCATGATCGCATGAAGAAAAAATTCAATTAAAACAAATGAAAATTTTCTGCTTACATAAAGTTCAGACACGCTGGCAGCTGGCAAATTTTTATTTCTAATTAATACCAGCTGAAACAATACTGTATGTTTTTGGAGGTGACTCTCTGAGCCAAAACACAAAGCTTCTGTCTTTTCAATTAGAAACACCTTAAAGCAAACATACAACAATAATATTTTTTTAAAACTCTAATCAGCTTCCAGGAGCAAAGAACTGTTAACATTTTAAATGATGTCAGCTCTTCATTTGTTGTATTAAGTTTTGTTGTTGAGAATAAAGTTTATTTGTATAAATCATTTTCTATCTTTTGGACGGAGAAAACTACATTCACAGAAATGGGTCACAGAGGCCCAAGATGGACTTTGCAGTGTAAACACCAAGGCGTTAGCCAACTGACTTCCTGAGGTCTGATACCATCTCCCTACACAAAATCACAGGCTGTAAACAACCACTTCCAAGAAAGCTCTAGAGTACCTTTAAAGTGCATTCAACCAGACTCAACACACATTTTCTCTTGAGATGTAAGAGCCAAGAACGGTCAACAGTGAGCATGCTGAAGGGAGTTATTACCGTCGTGTTGTGATGACACACTTGACATTGACTGACGTTAAATGTTTGATGTTTTACAGAATGAGGCGGGGCATGAAAGGAAATTAATGTATGTGGGCACACTCAAGCCCAAGGGTGTTATTCAAGGAATTAGTTAGCTACTGGACTGTAACTTCACTACTTCCTCTGTTACTACTTATAGCTTTGTCAAAGAAGTCATCCAGCCTCGGAGAAGGTATAAATTCTCTTTCCCTACTTATAATTCCTATACTTCCAGCAGAAATATGAAATAAAACACTCCACGAGTTTGTCTGTCTCTGGCTTTGACATAAAAACAAACACCAACAGCCACACTTTCCCTTTAAGATATTCAACACCATCATCTTAATGACCTAGCTTAGCCATTTCAGGGTTTTTCCTTATTTTGTCATGTTCATGTCTAGAAGTACTAATTGATTACATGAGAGGCATATCAATGACGCATATTTTCCTCAGCAAGAAGAGCATATTCATGAAATGGGACTACAACAGTGTCTCCATTAGAGAATTTGGGCCAGAATAAAAGAGCCCTTTGTGTTCAATACGTCCTTGAGAGGGAGATGTAGTTAAAAATAAGTCAGCTTTTATCAGCTGTGTGTGTGTGTGTGTGTGTGTGTGTGTGTGTGTGTGTGTGTGTGTGTATGAGAAAGAGAGAGACACTATTAGGTAAAATATCTTTCAAAAGAGAGAAGTCCATATGTCCTTGGCCCTGGCACATTTGACAAAGTTGATTCAAAGTTCTCTCCACTACACGCAGGAATGTACTAATATTTGCCCTATCCGTCAGACCGCGGCTGCATTCTAAACATTAAAGAATATTTTCAGAGGGTGAAAGAAACACCTGGACCTGATGCCAAGCACTTCTTTTCCATTCAACAAAGACCACACTCAAATATGCACTCTCTCAGCACCTGGCACTTGATGTTCAGATTATGGGAGCACGGCATGACTTTATGTAACAATTTTATGACGTCACGATGGACAAACTTTCATTAACCTGAGACTGGGTTCAGTTTAAGATCTTTGTTTATCCTGAAACATGTGGTAGCAGACAACAACAGCTTCCATAAACAGAGGCTAATAATGTCTTCTTCTTCTGTCTCGTTACTCAGCTTTTCTGGCTGACCTGGTCCTCCGTTTCTGCTGATCAGCAACCTGACTTCAAGGTTTTTAGGAAAGCCACCGCAGAGCATGACAGGCAGCCAAGAAGCAATGGATCAAGGAAGAGTGAAAATCTCTGCTAATTCTCAATTCTTTCCAGACGTCACAACTCACTGGCAGACATGAGCCCACGCACTGATCCACACCATTGCTTCAATATTTTCAGAAAGAACAGTTTTGTCCACTCAATACAAAGAAACATGAGGTGGTTGAGTTGGATTATGTTAAACAGAGCATTGTGGGAGTTAAGTTACAGCCCACATAAAATCATTTACAGCGCACACACACCCTTGTATTGCATGATGGAAAAGCAAAACCTCTCAGCCGAAATTAAAACATGTATGTGTACATTCTGGATGCATATAACCTGCTGTCTCTGGATAGCAGTTTAAGGCTGTGAGAGCCTCTGTGTGTATCTACGTAAATGAAAACCACCAAGGTTGATGCTACTGGCACTTGCACGTAGCCATACCAATGTAATTACCCCAATACTCTACCACATGATTCACCATGTTGCCACTATATAGCTCAATTGACCAGGTGGAATCAATTCTTGGAATCTTTTTTTATCTCTTTCTTTTTAGCCATTTCAGCCTTTTTTTACAGTAATCATGGCATATTTTCTCTTTGCGGAAAAGAGGAAAAACCCTTCTGTGTAACCTAGATATGAGCATGCACAGCTGCAGAGGCAGGCATGTGGAAAACGGGCTTATATCCATCTGAGCTGCAGCAGGGGGGCTAGAATTTGTGTCACAGAGCTGACCTCTGACACACAGTCTTTTTACTTTTCCAAGGACATAAAGTCAATACGATGTATCATTGTCTGCCTCTGTCTATATATTTTGCCATTCAAACTTTCTAATGCACAAATTCAAAATGCTAAGAAAAACAAATGACTGGAAACTCACTTCAGACTGTGTTCTCCATTAGCATTGCTACTATTGATTTAAGTAGTCAGTGAATAAATTAAGATAACTGGAAGTGATCTTATAAGGGCCTGTGCAAGTCATTGTGTGCTGATTAATGGTACCTTGAAGATTACGCTCCAAGAGAAAGCCACTAGCAATTTATTATAGGTCATACTTTATAAAGAGGATTTACAAAATGCAAAGTTTTAAGAAAAAGCATGCATCATTTATTCTGAATATCAACAGGTTCTAACAAGTGTTTATTAGCGGAGAGTTTCACAAACACAGCTGACAGTGTTTGTATTCAGACATCAAAGCTGATGGTGAACTGCTTGTGTCTGAACAGACAATGTTAGATGAACTAACATCCTGAATAAATGACGGCAGCACATCTCATGGCACGCTGAGTTTTGTAACTCCCTTCTGCTACATAGCAGACAATATACATTAATACAGAAGCAATTATAAAAATGGTAATAAACTATAATCAATGGAGAAGTGCTGGGGATGAATTTGAGCTTAAACGTCTGATAGCTTGGGGGAAAAAGCGATGTCATTACAGTGACATGGTCATCCCATCAAATCACAGCACCTCACTGAATGTATAGTGCATAAAAGGAATTGGTTATAATGTGATGCACAGATTAAATTACACTATACACTGTCGTTGTTACTCTACAGTAAACCTGAAGAAATGTCAATAAAGAGATGTCACCTGCAACGAGCCATAGTATGTCAGGGGGAGTATCAGTGTCATCATACAAGTGTTCAACAGTAGGTAGCACTGGAAGACAACAGGACAGCCTCTAATATTCTCATCAGCAAACATGTCTTTCAGGAAACACAGGAATAACCTAAACAGCAACACAACAGACATCTCCAAAAACAGGTTTAAATGAATCTTGAGTCTGACTTTCAGCTGTGCTACATTAAAACAACATACTTAGCTTAGGTCACAAATATAACTAAACATCAGCATGAATGCGTCATGAGAGGCAATGATAAGTCAAAGTAGATTTCCTTATCTCAAAGAAACATTCTTTCCCAGTGGCTGATAACTTCAGTTGAGCTTAAAGGTCAAAGTTAAGGTAGGTGGTCTTGTGACCTGAACAACACTCAAGTTGACACCCGACCGAGAAATCTGCTTAGAGGAAATTATAAAGAAATACTCTCTCCAATCAAACAGCTGTGACTGGAGATTTCCTTCAACAAGACCCTGAACAAAACTGTTCCTTCAGAGCTGTTCTACAGCCAACAGTGTGAGACCGGAGTTCAACTTGAACAAAGACCTAATAGGATAACAAGATAACACATCCATTTAAACAGGCTCTTTTCCATCACTCCATCACAGCAGTGATGAAAAGGCTGCTCAAATTACCACCTTGCATCTCTCGAGGGAACAACAGCAACTACTTAAAACACCACTATTAGAGAAGGTATAAGCATATTAATTAAATAAAGGGTCCACTAATGTCATACAGGAGGAAATATTCTGACAACACCTGGTTAAAAGGATTTAAGATTTTATGATATTTCTTCATTCACATTTCCATGTACAGTGTACTACTCATCATCAACACTGAGACATCCTTGAAGTCAGATACCTGAAGCGTTGTTCACACACACATTGTTAAAGTTATTTGCCAAGGTTTAGAGCCCTTGGCTGTAACTCCGCTACTACACACCTAATGGCTTTGAGTGTCAGGTCAAGTACATTTGGAAAAAGCCAACAGCAATGTCTCTTCATAAATAGGCTTTGACAGCTTAATCACTCATAAAAAACACACCTGGTTACTGCACACTATTTTCTTGAGAGCTACTGTTTTAACCCAGAAGGATGAAACTGTTCTGCCAAGATGTGGATGACTGTGAGTTAAATGATTATATATGCAAAGAGACATTGTTTTTAAGTTTTTATGATCCTCAGCGAATCACACCCAAAATTATCTGGATGATAGATAGCACAAGGAAAGACGAAAATTACTTTCATTATGATGTTGAGTGAACAACAGCCCCTTTAAAAGTGTCTGGTTGTAGTCCAGGCTCACTCCTGTTAAACTGAATGGAGAACAGAGAAGAATTTCCTCAATAGCTTTGTGTTGACAGTCCCATCCAGTGAGAGGGGAAGGTCATTGTTTGATCTGCACAATAGAAAGCGTTTAAGGGGGGGAAAGAGAGCTAAAGAAAACCAGCTCCATCTCTAGGCTTTGCATTACGGTAAGATCATATGGATTTATTTAAGATGTAATCTTCGGAAAACCCAAACGTTCATGTTTCCCATATTTTAACTGCAAAGCACTCAGCGAGAGTTGTGTTGCTCTACAGGTGTGCATCTGGATCTGAAGCACCAAATTCACACAATCATGCGTTACATGGACCACACTGTTTCATCCAAGTATGTGCAGGAGGCCATGAGAAAAGTAGAGAAACTGTTTTTAATTGTGCATCATTCAGTTTTAGACAATCATTTTTAAAATACCTCAATCCGCATCTGCCCCAAAAACCAATCACTTGTTACTTAGCCCATGGTCTACATTGCACCAACTTTCACTGAAATCCACTACTCAGTTTAAAATAAAAATAAAAAATAAGTTAAAATTTGAGCCCCTTTACTAACTAACTAGGTAACAAGCTACGAGTTGAAAACCTACCATTACTAAATAACATAAAGATGAAATAATAATAATTAGACCTGCAGCGATTAATCAAATAATCAGTAACTATTAAATCAATCGCCAACTATTTTGATAATCGATTAATCTTTCCTTTTTTTAAAAAAGTAATTTAAATGTGAAATATTTCCTGGTTTCATTACTTACCTATGACAGCAAACTGAATATCTTTGGCTTGTGGACAAAACAAGACATTTAAGGAGGTCATCTTGGGCATTGGGAAACACTGATGACATTTTATTTAATTGTTTGACATTTTATAGACTAAACAACTAATCAACAGATTAATCGATAATGAAAAAAACATTAGTTGCAGCCCTAATAATAATATGAGTATGCTATGGACAAAACGTATAATACTGATATAAACAAAGTATGTATACAATGTGTGTGTATTATGTGTATTATGTGTTAGGCCTACATAATGTAAGATTACTTAGGATTACTACATTAAACCTTTAGACTACTTTTTTGTACATGACATGTACATTATGTATACAGTCTGTACTATAGGCTACTACCTACTGTATGCTATGTGTAGTGTATAGAGCATGAACAAAGAAAACTGTGTACAATCCTGTATACAATCTGAAATACCAGTGTACCACAAGCATTTAAGACAAAATCTACAGCAAACATTCTGTTTCATGTGGGTTTGAACTTCCAAGACAAAAAAACCCAACAGGAAATGTCCACAGAGAGTTCAGTTCAGAGAGAATCTGCTCTTGAGTTGCTGTATCTGCTTATCTGCTGGTTTGACTACTGGATGTTTGAGCGATAACTTTGTATCCGCAGGCACATTTTCCCTTATTCAAAGGGTCAGTTGAAAGAAACACACACACACGCGCGCGCGCACACACAAACACACACACACACGCTGGTGTTTTAGCCTTCTTAATAGTGCATATCATGGTTTAACATGTCGATGACCAAATATGGTCACATGGAGATTAAGACTACATTTAAACGCACCTTGCAACTTTTCTTTTTTCACGACAAGCTTTATTCTCGGACCCTTGTTCTCGGTGGTTTGTGCCGTTTTCCTACCGCTAAACTAACTAAAAGTTTAACCCTCCTGCTATAACGTTAGCTCGTCGATAACGGTTCAAAAAAATAGGCTGCTTTAAACGTTACCTCCGAGTTTCTCCTCACATCCATGGCTGCGGGCATTTTCAGATTATAATCCCCCTTTTTCGCGACTCTCAAATCCCGTTTCTTCCACGCGTTGAAAGAGTTTGGCTGCTTTACCTGCCCTTCTCAATAAACTCCGACTTATGTCTTTCCAACCAAAACCGACACACAAAAAAAAGAAAAGAAAAGAAAAACCCTCCTGCCTCCCCTCTCACAGCCTGCTGCAGAGTGGAGGCAGGACTTGTTACCATGAAAACGGGTTGTTTGCCCCCCGCTTTTCTCGGGATTTGCCCCCCTCGCCCTCCTCAGACAGGCATTCAGCCTCTTTCTCTCTTTCTCTCTCTCTCGGTCTCTCTCCCTTGTTTATTGTCATAGTGTGCTGAGGAGTTTGGATGAATATTCAGGAGCTGAAGGCTGCTGATGGGATGAAACCTTGTTGCCAGCACATTGCCGAGCTGAAGCCCTCCACTGGCCCACTGGTCAATAGGAATACATTTCACCCACACAAAGATGCCTTTCTTTGGACAGAGATGAATGTGTAACCAAGCAGCCCATGGAGCAGTGCATGTAGACACTGACCAAGTTTTGAATCAACTACATTTCGGTGACATTATTGTGTCTTAGTGGTAGAAGAATTACCCAGATATTTAGTTAAGTAAAAATAACAAAACCACAGTGTAGAAATACTTTGTTACAAATGCAGGTCCTGAAATCAAACTGAAAATACACCAATTGTACTTTTAGGCTAGTGCACCTATATGTTTCTTGTATCAAAAGATGACTGTTGTATTTCAAGTAGTCTGTGAGTTATGAAGGAAAATGTAATAAATGTTTCAATTGTTGATGCAGAATGGCTCATTTCAGGGTAATGTGTAGGCTATTATGTCATTGAATTTTACTCATTGATAGATTAATGTATCACTCTAATATTACAGCTGGTAAAGGTGGGGATATTTCGAATTTCTTTATATCGCCTACTAATGTGTAGCTAAATCTACAATAATTTATCACATTTTCAGTTGATAACATTTTGCATTAGTAATCTGAATCTATAAAGTAACTAAAGTAAATAAAGCTATCAAATAAATTTATAATATTTCCCTCTGAAATGTAGTGGAGTGAAAGTAGAAAGTAGCTAAAATTCCCCTTAAGTAGCCTACAGTACTTGAGTACATGTACTTGGTTAGTTTCTACCACTGTTTTTAAGGCATATCTTTACTGGTGAGGTGAAAGTCGTATTCAGATCAGTACCGAAGTTAAAGTTCTGTATGTTCTAAGTTTGTATTTTACTTCACAAGTATCACAAGCAAAGGTAGTAGAATGACCCCTCTCAGTGTTATATTATTGTATATTATGTTATCTAAGCAGCATTTTGAAGTTACAGGTGGTCGCGTGAAGCAAATTTGAACTTCTTTATGTTGTGCAGTTTGTAAGAAGATGATAGGGTTTGAATGTAAAATGTTAATCTGAGTTACTTTTAGTTTGTAAAAAGTAAAAAGTCACATAAAAGTACACATATACTTCTAAAATATAGTGGAGTACAAGAATAAAGAACTTAATATAAGTTCATTACTTAAGTAAATACCTAGTTACATTCCACTACAGGCCCTGCAATCTTACTTAAGTAAAAGTTAACTTGTACTATCAGCATAATATACCAAAATATCAAAAGTAAAAGTACTCATTATGCAGCAGAATTTCAGTGATAAATGATTATATTTCAGGTAAACAGCATTTTAATATTGTATCTGGTTGAGAGGGCAGTTTGATCTGTAACATGTTTGTGATATAAATACTGGTCACACATTTTGTACTGTAAAATCTTTATCGCAAAGTAACAGGACATGTAGTATTAGGCATGTAGTTAAGTAGAAGTATAAAATGAGTGGGTAAAACTTAAGTAAAGCACAGATACATCCAAACATAAAGTCTTGTTTGTTGCTGACCTTCTGTGGTTGAACTCTTCACCTTGCTGCAGTGATGTACAGATGTACTCCAAGACCCTGTGACATCACGTGTGGGTGTGGTTTCAAAGGTGCAACAAAGCACAAATCTGGCAGGAGACAACCATCCACATGCATCAATGATGTTGGGTGTAGTCAGATGTCAAACAGGTTTGAAACTTTTAATCAGAGAGAATAGGTGTTAAGGTACTCTTTAAGTTCAGTAACTGAGTAAAGTAATATCTCAACATATTATACAGTGTCATTGCTTTATTGATCTACAGGTCTAAATTTGAGGTGACCACAAAATGAAAATATTCACCCTAAATGTAATACCCCCCCCCCTAGGTCTGAGTTAACTCCAACCAAATAAAACTACTTAACTCCCTCCGTGCTGTCGTTCTGCAGCACTGAATAATAAAAAGCATCTTTATCATGTCAGCTCATGTAAACCATTTCAGAATGTGCACGTTCATGTGGATGCAAATTTCCACAAATACCTAAAATAAATGATGACACGATGAGAGCCACATGAATTCCAAACGTCTCCAATTTGCTAGAGCCTCTATGTTCTCTATTAAAGTGACTTAAGTTTATTTATATAACACCAGTACATACATCATAGTACACACTTTAAGACAAAAGCAAGACATAAGACAAAAATTAGAGTAACAATTTGTTTTCTATCTAATCCTTCAAAAACACCACAGATCAGACCAAACAAAATGTATCTGCACTGTAATGATGACATGACAGGGACCATCTTAAATAAAGTGATTTACTGTTAAAATACATGAATTATTCAGAAATTCTGAATACCTTTTTAAATCTAGTTTATCATACTCTACTGTAACTGTAGCGCGGTATTTTGTTTGCTGGACAATTAGAAATTGCTGTAAGTTGTTAGTACCTCCTTGTTCCAGAAAAAAACACAACAGATCCAGAACAAGCAAGTAAGTAGACCTTGAGTGGAGACTGTATTGCTTCCAAGGTAAAAATTGAACTGCCAAACTCAGCACCAAATCATTTATTTCAACTCTCTTACAATGGTTTTACTGTGAAATAGCTCCTATTCACAACGTATCAGGCAAACTAATCACACATCCTCATGACATCGAAGATGGAATCCTTTTATCTTTCTGTACCGCTTCATGTAAAATCTTTACACCAAATGTTGATGCGCTACCCATCCATAAAACCTGCACTTCACTCACTCTTCAGACCCACTCCTTTCAGTCTCTCAGCGGTGTCTTATCACCCTACAGACTTGGGAACAGAGGAAGTCACAAAACCCAGACATCCGTCATCAGTCAGCAGGAAGCCTACACAGCTCTGCCACTGTGCAGCTTTTCTCAAAGACCCCGTCAAAACCTTCCAAGGTCTCGTAAAAAAAAAAAAAGATTGTCCTTCCTCAAAAATGCTGCAAATCCTCACTGTCTGAGCACAAAAGACAGAGGCATTGGCTGCTTTTTTGGGATGTTTTACCAGAAGGTAACCTACGCTTACACTCTCATGGAATTCATTGTTTCCACTGATCGCAGTGCAGTCGCATCTGTATTTCTCATTAAAAGCCACAAAGCCACATCCTCTTCTTGCAATGGCATGGGAGCATCAAACAAAGTTCAAATCAAAGCATGGCATGCAGCTGCTCCATGTATATACTCACACACATACATCATGACAACCTTACATCCATGACAGGACTCTCTACACTATTATGCCATAACTTGTAACTTAATATGCATTTTTCCAAACATACTTTT